>NC_052569.1:405558-489777 GCF_016699485.2 Gallus gallus | reverse complement strand
TCACAACACATTGTGCTGTCTCGTGATATATATGGCGTTACCTTCCAATACATTGAAACACATTGCATCATATTACGATACCTCAGAATATATCGCGATATCTCGCAATAAACCGCAATATCTCAGGACACGTCGCGATACTTCTCAGTATATCGCAACACCTCACAGCGTATCGCGATAGTGAGGATCACGCTGAGATCTCTCACAAGCACAGACGTCGCGTTGTGATGAAATGGGTGATGGAGACGTGTTATGTCGTGATATGTTGTGATAGAGGATGCCATGTCGTGATAGAATGGGGTATAAAGATATCACGTTGCGATTCATCGTGACAGGAGATGTTACGTTGCGATATATCGCAAAGACGGATGTTATGTCACGACAGAATAGGCTATGAAGTACATCGTGTTGCGATATATCACGATATTGACTGCTTATATTGTAATATGTCACGATAGGGGGTGCCACGTTGTGATAGAATGGGGTACGGGGGGCAAAATGTCGCGATAGGTCGGAATAACGAACGTTGTGTCACGATAGAATAGGGCACGAAGACCACTGTGTTGTGACGTCGCTACACGTCGCGACAGAAAGCACCATATCGCGACAGAATGGGGAAGAGGGGCATCGTATCGCGACAGGGACGGCACGTCGGGTCGCGATATGGAGTAATGGGAAGGTGGATGGGGGTGGTCACGTGGCAGTATGTCCCGACAGAAAGGTAATAAGGGGCAATATGTCGCGATATGTCGCGACGTGTCGCGATTCTGACCCGCTGGTTGCGTTCGTACTCCGCGATCTTCTCCATCTCCTCATTCATCCGCTCAATGTTCTGCCGCCGTCGCTCCTCCCATTCCTGGGGGGGGGTCGGGGGGGGGGACACACCCCGAAAAACAGCCCCACATCACCCTAACCGTCCCCCCCTCCCCCCCCCAAAAAAAAAAACCCCACCTCCCTCCCCCCCCCCAAAATACCCAAACATCACCCTAAAAAACCTCAGTTGCCCCCCCACAAAAAACCTCAATTCCCCCCCAAATGCCCCATAACCCCCCCCCCCCCCACACACACCAAAAAAAGCCCAATAATGCCCCAAAATCCCCCAGGCCCCCCCAACCCCCCCAGAATACCCCTCCCCTCCTTAAATAATCTCCAAACCCTCCCCAGCCCCCCCCTCATCCCCCCCCAAAATGCCACCAACCCCCCCCAAAATTCCTCCAGCCTCCCCCCTCAAACGCCCCATGACCCCCACAAACACCCTCAGCCCCCCAAATCCCCCCCAGACCCCCACCCCAAAAATACCTCTTGCCCCCCCCCTCAACCCCCCCCTACTCCCCCAAAATGCCACCAACCCCCCCCAGCCCACCCCCACAAAACCCCACGACCCCCCCCCAAAACACCCCCAGCCCCAAATCCCTCCCTCAACCCTCCCCCCCCCCCCCCCCCCAATTTCCCACCTGGTTCCGTCGATCGACGCCGTCCCCCCCCGCCCCCGCAGCTCCGCTGCCCCCCCGACCCCGAGCCCTCCGCCCGCGCCCCCCCCGCCCCCCCCCTACAGCCATATGGACCCCGTCGCCACCCCCCATATTTTGGGTAGGGGGCGCTTCGTCCTGGGGGGGCGCGTGGAGGTCCGGGGGGGTCTGGGGGTGGCAGTGGGGGGTTTCCGGGGGGCGCTGCGGGGGGGCTGCTCCTAAAAAGGGAAGGAAAATTAACCCCAAATCGCCCTTTTTTCACCCAAAAAACCCTGCCCCAAGAATCACCGCTTCTGACCCCAAAAGGACCCAAAAGCGCCCATTTGACCCCAAAAATCTCACCCCAAAGTCTTTGCTTTTCCCCCCAAAACTCTGATCCCCAAATGACCCCAAAATGCTCTTTTTTCCCCCAAATCCCCTTCCCCAAAGCCACCGTTTTTTCCTCCCGAAAAGCACCCCAAAAACCTGACCTCGAAGTGACCAAAAAACGCCCATTTTTGCCCCCTAAAAAATCCCAAAACTCTCCAAAAGCCTCCAAATGCCCATAATTCCACCCCCCCAAAACCCCAAAGATAACTCAACCCCCTCCCCCCAAAAAACCTTCAGCCCTCCCCCCAAAACTCCCATAATTCCCCTAAACCCCCCCCCAAAATAAAACCCCAAACCCCTCATTCCTTTCCAATACCCCAAATCTGCCCTAATTACCCCCAAAACTCCCATAATCCCCCCCCCCCTTTCACCGTAGCCCCATAGCGGCGTTGGGGGTCCCGCGTCCGTCGTGGTGCCGTCACCGCCCCCCCCCCGCAGCTCAGCGCGCCGCCGGTCCTCCTCGATCTCCTGCAGGACCAAAATCCCCCATATTTACCACAAAATCCCCCAAATCCCACCCAGGAACCCAAAGGGAGCCAAATATCCCACAAGCCAAACCCCCACCCCAAAGAAAGATGTGGGATTAAGGAATGCGGGCTGTGGGATTAAGGGATAATGCGTGGATTAGGGGTGTGTGGGGTGGGATTAGGGGTGTGTGGGGTGGGATTAGGGTACAGTTAGGGTGTGATTAGGGCAAGATTAGGGTACAATGAAGGCCGGATTAGGGCAGGATGAGGGTGGGATTAGGGCGGGGTTAAAGTAGAATTAAAATGGGATTAAGGTGGGATTAGGGTGAGATTAGGGCACAATGAAAGTGGGATGAGCGCAGAATTAAGGCGTGATTAAGGTGGGATTAGGATGTGATGAGGGGAGGATTAAGGCAAGATTAGGGCAGGATTAGGGCACAATGAGGGCACAATTAGGGCAGGATTAGGGTGGGATTAAAGCGGGATTAGGGCAGGATTATGCGGGATTATGGTGGGATTAGGACGGGATGAGGGTGGAATTAGGGCAGGATTAAGGCAGGATGAAGGTGCGATGAGGGCATAATTAGGGCAGGATTAGGGCAGGATGAGGGGGTGATTAGGGCAGAATTAGGGCAGGATTAGGGTGTAATAGGAGCAGGATTAGGACGGGATTAGGGTGTAATGGGAGCAGCGTTAAGGCACGATTAGGGCAGGATTAGGGTGTGATAAGGGCAGGATTAGGGCGCGATGAGAGCGGGATTAGGGTGGGATTATGGCACAATAAGAGCAGCATTAAGGTATGACTAGGGCAGGATTAGTGCGTGATAAGGGCAGGATTAGGGTGCGATCAGAGCGGGATTAGGGTGGGATTAGGGCACAATGAGAGCAGCATTAAGGCGCAATAAGGGCAGGATTAGGGCGCGATGAGGGCGGGATTAGGGCGCGATGAGGGCATACCTGGTAGCGCCGCACCAGAGCCTCGTTCTTCTTGCGCAGCGCAGCGATGCGCCGATCCAACGCCGCGTCCTTCTGCTCCTTGGAGCCCACATCCAACGCTGCTGCCTGCAGGGGTGGGGTGGTCGGCAACGGGGAACCCCAAATCCCAATGGGGTACCCCCAAAACCCACACGCGGACCCCAAAGGGAAAAGACCCCCAAATTGGGGGGGGAAGGGGGGAGGGGAGGGGAGGGGGGAAATCCCAACGGGGAGCCCAAAAAACCAATGGAGATGCCAAATACCCCAATGGAAACTCCCCAAAACTGCAATGGTGGGCCCCAAAGTCCCAATGGAGACTTCCCAGAACCACAATGAGGAGACCCCAAAAGCCCAATAGTGGCCCCAGACCCCAATGGAAACCCCAAAAGCCCCAACAGTGGCCCCAGAACCCCAAAAATGAGCCCCAAAAAACCCAATGGAGACCCCAAAAACCGCAATGGAGACCCCCAGAACCCCAACAGTGGCCCCAAACCCCAATGGAGACCTCAAAATCCCAATGAGAAGACCCCAAAACCCCCATGGTGGCCCCAGAACCCCAAGGAGGAGGCCTCAAAACCCCAATGGAGCCCTCAGAAACCCCCATTGGAACCCCAAAGCCCCCCACAGAACCTCCAAGTCCCCTACAAAAAGTCCCTTAAACCCCAACGAGGCGACCCCAAATCCCAGAACCCCAAAACGGCCCCAAAAACCCCAAAAGGAGACCCCAACCCCTCCCCCCGCCCCCACCATAGTGGCGTTGCGCCGGACGCGGCCGTCGCTTTCCCACAGTGCCCCGCGCGGATGAACCACTTCCGCTTCCTGTCCGGGTGGCTTCCGGCGTGGCGGGCAAGCGTTAAAAGGGCGATGGTGGAATGAGTGTGGGTGGGGCCCACCGGTGGGGTTGGGCTGTTTGGGATGCGCGGATGGTGTCCTCCTGTCCCACAGCCCCATCGCGTCCCCTATAACGTCCCTGTAGACCCTACAGACCCTATAGACCCTATAACGTCCCCACATCATCCCCATAACGTCCCCCATAACATCCCCTATAATAACCCCTGTAACATCCCGGTATGTCTATATAGACTGTTTAATGTCTCCATATCTACACGTCCCATATAACCCCATAACGACCCTATATAACGTCCCCCCATGTGCCTATAGACCCCATGGACCCCCATATACCCTATAATCCCCCACATCCCCACATTCCCTATAATGTCCCTATAGATCCCACATCCCCTATAATGCACCCATATTCCAATCCCCATAACGTCCCCATATTGTTCCCATTCCCCATAAT
This sequence comes from Gallus gallus, assembly GCF_016699485.2. Lineage (NCBI taxonomy): Eukaryota > Metazoa > Chordata > Aves > Galliformes > Phasianidae > Gallus > Gallus gallus. The sequence continues at coordinate 485,197 of NC_052569.1, read as the reverse complement.
GACCCCATAAGGTCCCCATATCCCCAAACCCCATAACAACCCCATACCGTCCCCATAACACCCCATAATATCTCCATATCCCCATGTTCCCAACCCCATACTGTCCCCATTCCCCATAATGTCCCCATATCGTCCCCATTCCCCATAACGACCCTATAAGGTCCCCATTCCCCATAATGTCCCCATAACGTGCCCATGTCCCCATTCCCCATAACGACCCCATAAGGTCCCCATATCTCCTTACCCCCATACTGTCCCCATTCCCCATAAGGTCCCCATACTGTCCCCACATCCCCGTATCCTCCATCCCATAATATCCCCATACCGTCCCCATAACCCCATAACGACCCCACAACGTCCCCCCCCTTTTCCCGCGCTCCCTGCTGTAGGCGGGGCCGAAAGGGGGCGGAGCTCAACAGGCCCCGCCCACCGGCTCCGCCCCTCCCCGCCCATTGGCTCCGCCCCCCGCCTGTCTCCATGGCAGCTGAGGCTCTGACCGCCGCGCCGCGCGCTGATTGGCTGCGGGGGGCGCGCCTATGGCTGCACGTGGGGGGGGTAGGGGGGGCCATAGGGGGGGTATCGAGGACCAACGGGGGGAGCGTGGGGGGGGGTACGGGGGGATACGCGAGCCTATGGGGGGGCCTATAGGGGAACAGAGGGACATATAGAGTGCCTGTGGGGGGCTGGGGGTGTTTTTGGGGGGATATAGAGTGACTATAGGGGAATAGAGGTGCATAGAGGGTTCCTATGGGGTGCTATAGGGTGCCTATAGGGCCATATAGGAGGATATAGGAACATACAGAGTGCCTATGGGGTGCTATAGGGTGCCTATAGGATTATGAGGACAGAGAGAGTGCCTATGGGGGGCTACAGAGTGCCTATAGGGTCATATAGGGACATATAGAGTACCTGTGGGGGAAAACACGGTACCTATAGGGGGATTTGGGGTCTGGGGGTACCTACAGGGAGATATGGGGTATAGAGAGTGCCTGTGGGGGCCTATAGGATGCCTATAGGGAGATACGCAGACAGAGAGTGCCTATGGAGGGCTATAGGGAGCCTATAGGACCATACAGGGGAATATGGGAACATATAGAGCGCTTATGGGGGGGGGTACTGTGTGCCTACAGGGGGATATGGGGACATATAGAGGGCTTATAGGGGAGCTAAAGGGTGCCTATAGGGGATATGGGGGAGCTGTGGAGGCATATAGGGATATACAGAGTGCCTTTGGGGGGGGTATAGGGTGCCTATAGGGCCATATAGGCAGATATGGGGACAGAGAGAGTGCCTACGGGGGGCTATAGGGTGCCTATAGGGGGATATTGGGGGCTGGGGGGTGCTTATAGGGGGATATGGGGACAGAGAGAGTGCCTATGGGGGCTATAAGTTGTCTATGGGGTGCCTATATGGGGTATGGGTGGCTATAGGGTGTGTACAGAAGCCCCTATAAGCACCCTGTAAGTCTTCATATGCACCCCATAGGTCCCCATATCCACCCCTATGTCCTCATGTCCACCCCGTAAGCACCCTATAGGTCTCCACAGCACTCTATAGGTCCCCATATCCACCCCATAGGTCCCATATGCACCCTACAGACCCTCATAAGCACCCCATAAGTCCTCATAAGCTCTAGGTCCCGATATCTTCCCCGTGTGCACCCCATAGGTCCCCATTTGCACCCTATAGATCCCCATTTGCACCCCATAGGTCCCATATGCACCCTATAAATCCCTATAAGCACCCCATAGGTCCTGATATCTCCCCCATGTGCACACCATAGGTCCCCATATGCACCCCTTAGGTCCCCACATTCACCCCATACCCCCCATAGTTCCCTATGGGTCCCCATAGAGCCCCATAACAACAGCCCCCCTCTCCCCCACGTGGGCGCTCTCCGCTGGATACAGCGCTCCCCCTCCTCCCATTGGCCGAGAGCTCCACCAATCAGCGCGCGGCGCCGGGCGGGGTGAATGGAGGGGCACTACGCTGTAAAGGGGGGTTAAAGGGGGGGGGGGGGATTTTGGAGGACCACCCCCCCCCCCCCCGGAAATGGGGACCACGTGGTTGTGGGGGGGTCCCCAGGGCCGTTGGGGGGGTCGGATTTTGGGGTCTTCGCTTTTAGGGAAGGGGGGGGGGTCTGGGTCGCCCCCCCTCCCCACGTGGGCGCCCATTGGCGGCGGCTGTTACCGGGGGGAGGGGCAAAAGTGGCCTTGGATACGGCCCCGCCCCCGAGCGCTGATTGGCTGAGGGCAGGGAGGGGGGCGTGGCTAACGGCCCCCCTTCCCCAATGGGATCCTCGTATGGGACCCCGCACACCAATGGAGGGCCCTACAGAACCCAAATAAGGGACCCCCCCCCCCCCCAAGGACCCCACACCCCAATAGGACCCCCCCCATTGACCCCAATATAGCCCCCCCCCCCTCCACCCTCCTCCCCACAGATCACCCCCATATGGACCCCAGACCCCAATAAGGACACACACCCCCAACTGACCCCAATGTGGAACCCCCATATGCACCCCAGACCCCATAAGGAGCCCCCAGACCCAGTGTGGACCCCCCCCATATGAACTCCAGACCCCAATAGGGTTCCCCTCCCACTGACCCCAATGTGGACCCCCCCCCCCCCCCACCTCCCATATAGACCCCAATAAGGTGCCAACCCCCCCAAAGGACCCCAGGCCCCAATAATGACCCCCCCCCCCCCCCCCAAAACCCAGTGTGGACCCCCTCCATAAAGACCCCAGACCATAATATGGGACCCCCCGCCCCACAGAGACACACCCCCATAAGGACCCCGGTGTGTGACCCCCCCCCCCCCAGAAGGACCCCAAACCCAATATGTGACTCCCCCCTCCCAGACCCCAATGTGGACACCCCATAAGGACCCCAGACCCAATAACGAGAGCCCCCCCCCTCCCTGGCCCCAAATTGGACCCCCCCATAAGGCCCCCCCCCCCAGACAAGCCCCGACTTGCCCCCGGGGGCGGGGCGCTGACGTCACCGTTTGGGGGCGTGGCCAAAGCGGAGGTGGGCGGGGCCGAAAGGAGCGCTGCCGCCACGGGGAGAGCGCAGCGCTACATGCGGTGCGGTGAGTGCTGGGGGGGGGCGGGGGGGTGCGGGAAATGGGGGGGGCTGGGGGGCAAATTGGGGGGAGGGGGGGGGAACGGGGGACGGGAGGGGAGAGGGGGGACCCCGCCTGATAACGGGACGTCGGTTTGGGGGGGGGGGGAGCCCCGAAATTAGAGGGGGAGCCCCCAAAATAGAGGGACCCCCCCCCCCCGTTAGAACCGTGGGAACCCGGTCCCCCCCTCGACCCCCCCCAACCTCCTTACGTCCCCCCCCCTCCGGACAGTGGGACCACCCCCCCCCCCTTTAGATCCATAGGAACACCCGGAACTACGGGACCCCCCCCCCCAAATAAATACCGTGGAGCCACCTTGGAAATTAGGGACCCCCCCCCCCCGGAAAGCCCCCCCCAAAATGCCGGACCCCCCCCCCCCAACCGCATGCACGCGATCTCCCATTAGCACTATGGGGACCCCCCCCCCACTCGCGACCATAGGACCTCTATTTGGGACCCTGAGGACCCCCCCCGGATCACGTGTTCAGCGTGGGACGCCCCCCCCCCACTCCTCCCCCAGGGGACCGAAGGGTATCCTCAGGACCCCCCCCCGGAACGTGGGACCCCACCCCAAAATCTCAGCTTCCCCATTTCCACCTTAAGACCCCCCCCCCCCAATAAAAACAACCACACGGAGATCCCCTCGCCCCCCCCCACGAGAACCATAGGGACCCCCCCTCCAGGACCCCGATCCCCCCCCCCCCCCAAGAGTGTAGGACCCCCCCCCAGAACTCATAGAATCTTCCCCCCTGCAACTGCAACCCCTCCCCAGCACCGTAAGACCCCCCCCCCCCCAAAAGAAATGTAGGGACCCCCCCAGAACCACAGCACCCTGACACCCCACTACCCCCCCCCCCCCCCCTACCCAGAACCTCGACCCCTCCTTCTTGTAGGACCCCCCCCCCCCCCTCAAACCACAGTGCCCTGACACCACCCCCCCTGCCCCCTCATAGAGCATAGGGACCCTGACCCCCCCCAAAGAAAGTAGGGACCCTCTCGGACCTTATCACCCCCCCCCCCCCAAAACCACAGGACCACCCCCAAAAGACCACAGGGATCCCTCCAGACTATAAGGGCTCGCCAGGACTTAGCCCCCCCCCCCGCCAAGACTATAGAGACCCCCCCCCCCAAGGCCACAGGACTCCCCCCAGACTATAGAGACTCCTCCCAGGCTATGGGGACCCCCCCAAACTATAGGGGCTGCCCAGGAGTGTAGCCCCCCCCTCCACCCCCCCCCAAGAACCATAGGATCCCCCCCAAGAACTATACGACTTCTCCCCCCCCCCCCCCAGACTGTTCTGCCGACTGCTCCCCCTAAGCCTATGGGGCTCCCCAAGGATCATAGGACCCCCCCCCAGGACCACGAGACCCCCCCCCCAAGACCATAGGATTCCTACCCCAAGACTACAGAACCCCCCCATACTATAGGACCCCCCCCCCCAAGTCTCCAGTGCCCCCCCCTCCCCCCCCCATTGACCCTCCGTATTACAGAGCGGGGAATCGGGGCGGGGTTTTTGGTTGGGAGGGGGGATTTTAGGGGTGGGGGGGGGGCGGGAATTCGCGCCATGCGGGGAGCGGCGCGGCGCGGGCGCGCGGTTTGTTTACAAACATCTCCCGCCACGCAGCGCCCCCTGGCGGGCGCGCCAAAAAAACCCGCGGGCGCGCCAAAACAGCGCTGCGTGGGGCGGGGGGGGGACGGGGGGGAGCGGTGCGGTACTGACTGTGTGTCCCCCCCCCCAATCCCACCTTCACAGCCCCCCCCGGGCGCCATGGCCGGAGCCGGAGCGGTGCGGGACGCGGAGCCCAACGCGTTGCGGGGCTGCGGGGGGGCGGTGAGCTGCGGGGCCCCCCCCGGAAACAGCACAGCTCGGTGGGAACCACGTGGCAGCGGTGAGTGGGGGGGGAGCACTAATTGGGGGGGGGGGCACAATGATCCCTTATGTGATCCTGTGTTAATTTGGGGGGTGGGGGAAATCCCAGTGATCCTATGTTAGTTTGGGGGGGGGTCATAATGATCCTTTATTAATTTGGGGGGGGGGTCACAGTGATCCCTTATTAGTGGGGGGGGGATTAATGGGGGGGTCATGATCCCTAATTAATGGGGGGACACGCAATGATCCTGTATTAATTTGAGGGGGGTCTCAGTAATCCTTTATTAATTAAGGGGGGGGGTCACAGTGATCCCTTATTAATTTGGGGGTATCGGGGGCAGAATAGTTCATTATTTATTTATCATTAAGGAGGTTTTAATAATTATTAATTGGAGGGGGGTCACAGTGATTCCTTATTAATTGAGGGGGGGCACAGTAATACGTAATTTATTAATCTATAGGGAGAATCTTAATAATCACTTCCTAATTATTGGGGATGCACGATAATAATCCCATATTAGTCAAGACGGGAAGTTTTAATAATCATTTATTAATTATTGGGGGGGTGACAGTGATGTCATTAATCATCAGTGGGAGGGTCTTAATAAACCCTTATTAATCACTGTGGGGGGGGGGTCACAATAGTTTCTTGTTAATTATTAAGGTGGGTCTTAATTATTTCTTGATCACTGGGGGACGGTTGTAGTAATCCCTTATATATTAATCAATAGAGAGATTATTAGTAATAATGGCTGAGATGGAGCATTAATAAACACTTATTAATTAGTGGGGGGGGTCATGGAGGGATTTGGAAAAGACTCCGAATTTTGAAGGAATATGCGGGAAAAACTCCAAATTTGGGGGGAATTTTGAAAGGATTTGGAATTCTGAAGGGGAAATTGCAGAAGAATTGCAATTTTCAAAGGGAATTTTGGAAGAATTCTGAATTCTGTGGGGAAATTTTCAAAGGATTTGGAATTCTAAAGAGGAATTTGGAAAGGATTTTGGAATTCTATGGAGGAATTTTCAAAGGATTCTGAGAATTCTGAAGGGGAATTTTGAAGAATTTGGAATTCTGAAGGGGAAATTGCAGAAGAATTGCAATTTTCAAAGGGAATTTTGGAAGAATTCTGAATTCTGAAGGGGAATTTTGAAAGGATTCTGAATCCTGAAGGGAAATTGCAGAAGAATTGCAATTTTTTCAAGGGAATTTTTAAAGAATTCTGAATTCTGTGGGGAAATTTTAAAGGGATTCTGAATTCTGAAGGCATTTTGAAAGGGTTCTGAATTCTGAAGAGGAATTTTCAAAGGATTTTGGAATTCTATGTAGGAATTTTCAAAGGATTCTGAATTCTATTGCAACATTCCAAAAGAATTCGGAATTCTGAAGGGGAATTTTGAAGAATTTGCAATTCTGAAGGGAAATTTTGGAAGGATTTGGAATTCTGAAGGGAAATTGTAGAAGAACTGCAATTTTTAAAGGGGAATTTTGGAAGAATTCTGAATTGCAAAGGGGAATTTTGAAAGGATTTGAAATTCTGAAGGGGAATTTGGAAAGGATTTTGGAATTCTATGGAGGAATTTTCAAAGGATTCTGAATTCTACTGCAACATTCCAGAAGAATTCGGAATTCTGAAGGGGAATTTTGAAGGATTTGGAATTCTGAAGGGGAATTTTGGAAGGATTTGGAATTCTGAAGGGAAATTGTAGAAGAACTGCAATTTTTAAAGGGGAATTTTGGAAGAATTCTGAATTGCAAAGGGGAATTTTGAAAGGATTTGAAATTCTGAAGGGGAATTTGGAAAGGATTTTGGAATTCTATGGAGGAATTTTCAAAGGATTCTGAATTCTACTGCAACATTCCAGAAGAATTCGGAATTTTGAAGGGGAATTTTGGAAGGATTCGGAATTCTGAAGGGAAATTGCAAAAGAATTGCAATTTTCAAAGGGAATTTTGGAAGAATTCTGAATTCTGAAGGGGAATTTTTGAAAGGCTTTTAGGGAGCCATTTTGAAAGGGTTCCAAATCCCGAGAGGGAATTTAGAAAGAAATTCCAAAATGGAGGAATTTCGAATGGATTTGAGGATAATTTTGCAGACTTAAAAAAAACCCTGAAAAAAAACCAAAGTGGGAATTGAGGAGGAATGAACCCTTTGACCAATCTTCTTCTTCCTCCTTGGTCCTCCCACAGGAGCAGCTGTGCCCCCCCCCGCTGCCGGACCCCCCCCCAGGTTGGAGCAGGAGTTGGGCGCCCGCCTGCGCCGTTTGGGGGACGCCTTCCAGCAGGCACATGAGCTGCAGGTGGGGCGGCACCACCTTTTTTGGGGGGGGGGGGGTTGGGGGGGGCACCACCTTTGAGGGGAGCATCTCCTTATGGGGGGGGGGCACCACTTTATGGGGGGCACCTCCTTATTAGGGAGGGGGGCACCACCTTATGGGGGGGGGGTGTGCAACACCTTAGGGGGGGGCACCTCCTTATTAGGGGTACCACCTTTGAGAGGGGCAACTCCTTAGTGGAGGGGGGCACCACTTTATAGGGGGGCACTTACGGGAGGGCAGGGGCCACCTTTTTATTGGGGGGAGGGCACCACCTTTGAGGGGGTTGCTTCTTTATGGGGGGGGTGGGGGGCACGACCCTACAAAGCGGGAGGGGGCAGCACTACTACACCCCGCAGTGTCATTCAATGGGGTTTTGTGGCGGTGCCCCCCCCCCCCCCCCTCCATTTCCTATGAAGAGGTGGATATGGGGCAGCGCCATGTGCTGGGGGGGCTCTAAATAATCCAATCCCATCTTTTTTCCCCACAGCCCCCCCGCCCACACGGAGGCACTTTTTGGGGCCACGTCTTCCAGGTGGTGTCTCAGCTGCTGGGGGTCCTCTACAACCTACATGCGGCCGCGCTGCCCCCCCGGCAGCACCAGTGACCCCCCCGAGGCCCCCCCACCCCCTATTTATTTATTTATTGTGCCATTGAGAGGGGGTGGGGGGGGGGGGGAGGTTGGGGGCTGAATCTTAAGCACTGCCCCATTGCATCCTGTACATGTGTATGATGGAATGTACATCTTGGGGGGGCTCTGTATATCTGGGGGGGGCTGTATATGATTTTGGGGGGGGTGTAATATATCTGGGGGTGTATATTATATATTTTGGGGGGGGCTGTGTAACATTTGGGGATGTACATAATTTGGGGGGGGCAATTCTGTATTATAATTGGAATTCATTATGTATTATATTCTGGGGGGGGAACCCATTTAATTTTGGGGGGGGTCCAAACATTAAATCTGAGGGGGGGGTGGGTTGGTGTACATTGTATTTTAGGCACTGTACATTATCTATGGGGGGGGGGGGGGTTCTCCTATTTGGGAGTCTGTACATTATGTTTTGGGGGCCTGTACATTATTTTGGGCTCTCATTTTTTGAGGGGGGGGGGGGGGCTGTGTATTTTGGGGGGGGCTGTATATTTTTTGGGGTCTGTACATTGTTTTTTTTTGGGGGGGGTCTCGTATTTGAGGTCTGTACATTGGTTTCATTGGTCTGTATATTATTCCAGGGTCCTCACATTTGGGGGTCTGTATATTATTTTGGGGGAGGGCTCATAATTGGGGGCTGTGTATTATACAGGGGAGCTGTATATTATATGGGGGGGGGCTGTACAGTGTGCTCGAGGTCTGTACATGAATTTTGGGGTCTGTACATTAAATTTGGGGGGGGGGCTGTACAGGGGGGGGTGTACAGCTGCTGTACAGAATTCAATCCCTTTTTTGTACGTTTCTTTCCAATAAAATGAAATCTGAGGAGCAGCAAAAACCCCATTTTTTCCTTTGGGGGGGGGGGGGGGGGGAGGGGGGCAATGAGGGAGGCAGGAATGGAAATAACATTTTATTGACCCAAAAAATGGAGGGGGGGGGGGAGGAAATGGAGGGGGGGGGGGGCTCAGCCAGGCCCCAGGCGCTCGACCACACCGCTGCCTTTGATCCCATCGAAGAAGAAAAAGTTGTTGTGGGGGGGGTCACGCTGGGACAGGGCCTGTGGGGACAGTTGGGGGGGTGGGTTTGTGGGGGTGGGGTAAATGGGTGCCCCCCTCCCCCCCCCACCCAAAGTTGTCCCCTACCTTGACCACCTCCTGGCCCAGGACACCCCCCACCACGGCGCAGACAGCAGCCATCTCCGAGAAGCAGTAGCTGAGGGGGGGGGGGGGGGGGGCATTTTTTAACCACTGGGGGGAACAATGAGACCTCCCCACCCCCCCCAATTTCCTTGGAGACAGTGGGACCTCAGCACGTGCCCACACACACCCTGTCCCCCCAGTTCCCATAGGGGCATTTTCCCAAACCATAGGTACGAGGTGACCCCCCCCCCTCCAATGAATTCCCATGGGGACCTCCTCCCCCCCCACCCCCCAAACGAATTCCCACAGGGCCCTCCCCACTCCCAAACCCCCACAGTGACAACAGGACCCCCCCCCCCCCGCCCTCTGACAAGGGCACTCTCCCAGCCCCATAGGGACCCTTCCCCACCCCTTAACAATGTGCCCCCCCCCCTCCCAAACCCCATAGGGGCAACAGGATCCCCCAAACCCCATAAGGACCCTTCCCCACCCCTTAAGAACAACATGACCTCCCCTGATTACCATAAGCACCCCACCCCCTCTCACCCCCAACCCCATAGGGGCAACAAGACCCTCCCCCAGGGACCCCAGGGACCCTTTCCTACCCCTTAGGAATAACATGACACCCCCATAGCCCCCCCTACAAGTCCCCATAGAGGCAAAAGGACCCCACTAAACCCCACAGGAGCACTTTCCCGGCCCTATAGGGGCAACATCACCTCTCCCCATCACCCCGAGGACCGCGGCGCCCCCCTCCCCCCCCCCCACGCACCCCACAAAGGTGTCAGGCAGTGCCCCGGCCCCCGGCTGCCCCCCCCGGATGCTCAGCAGCCGTGCGCAGTCCTCAGTGTAGTGCTGGGGTTGGGGGTCTCGTCCAGCATCGGTGCGGAACTGCAGCAGCACTGGGGGGGGGGGGGTTCAGGGGAGAAGTCAGCGCTGTGGGAGGGTCTGTGAGCCCCCCCAAACCCCTTGGGGATAAATATGGGGGTTGGGGCTGACCTTGGAGGAGGAAGAAGTCTGGGGAGGTGCGTTTGAGCGCTGCCTGCGCCTGCTCACTGCTCCAGTCCGGGTTCAGAGCATCCTTCAATGGGCAGAAGTGGATGCGCTGCAGGGGGGGAGGGGGGGGGGGGGGGGGGGGGTTAGTAACTAAATTAGGGCGGCTGAGACCCCATTCATGAGAGTTAGAGCCCATTTGGGGGGGGGTCTAGGGATCCAGACCCCTTTATGGGGGTCCCTTACCCCATTTCAGAGAGCTAGACCTCATTTTGGGGTACCAGGATGTAATACTGGGGTGCCAGCACCTGATTGAGGGGATCCAGACCACATTACGGGAGTCCCTGACCCCATTCTGGGATGCCAGCACTCGGTTTAGGGGATCCAGAATACCATTTTGGTGTACTGGGACCCCTATTTTGGGGGTGCTGGGACTCCCACTTGGAAATCCAGGCCCAAAAATGATGGAAATCCTACCCCCCCCCCCCCCCCCCCCAAAAGGAGGGAAATCCACACCCTAAATAGAGGGGAATCCCCCCCAAAATTGAGGGGAATCCTCTCCCAAAGTATAGGGAAATCCCCCCCAAAATTGAGGGGTATCCCCCCTCAAAATTGAGGGGAACCCCCCCCAAATGAGGGGAACCCCCCCCAAATGAGGGGAACCCCCCCCAAATGAGGGGAACCCCCCCCCCCTAAAACAGAGGGGAACCCCCCCCAAAACAGAGGGGAACCCCCCCCTAAAACAGAGGGGAACCCCCCCAGCCCCACCCTTCATTCTGGGCTAAAAACCAGCCATTTCCCCACCTTTTTCACCATGGTGGTCTCCGCAGCATCCAGCTTTGCCCTCTTGGCACCGGGTCCATCCTCCACCGCAGGGCTGTTGGCTTTGGCCACTTTGGTTTTCTCCCTGCAGCCCCCCATCAAAAAAAAACAAAAAAAAAACAACACCCAAATCCTCACCTCGCCATAAAAAAATAGAAGGCCGTTTCTATCCCCAAAATGGGGCTTTTTGGCCCCAGAAAACGCACTCCACGAAGTCGTGCTCCCCCAGGTCGGCGAAGGCGTAGCCGTGGTAGCCGAAGACGTCGCCGGCGAAGAACTTGATGCCATTCTGGTGGCAGATGTGGTCGATGCGCAGCATGGCGTCCCGAGAGCAGCACGTCACGCACACCTGCCCCCCCCCCCCTCGTTAGTGTTAATTAGCTTAATAGGCCCGGATGGACCCGGCCTCTCAGCCGCGAGCCTTTGATTGCATGCTTTCATCCTAATCTCAACCCTCAGTCCCACCCTTTAATCTGAATCCCAACCCTTCATCCCAATCCTTTCCCCTTAATTCCCCCTTTGATCCCACTCCTTAATCCCAATCCCGTAATCCCACCCCTTAATTCCAACTCCTTTCCCTTAATCCCACTCCTTAATCCCAATCTCGTCCCCTTAATCCTACTCTCTCCTTAATCCTCTTAATCCCACCCTTTAATCCAAATCCCAACCCTTAATCTCAATCCTTTCCCCTTAATCCCACTCCTTAATCCCAATCCCTTCCCCTTAATCCCAATCCCTTAATCTCACCCCTTAGTCTCAACCCCACCCCCTTAATCTCACCCCTTAATCCCAACCTTTAATCCCAGCCCCAACTTCTAACCCTTCCCCTTAATTCCTCCCCGTAATCCCAATGCGACCCCTTAATGCCAATCCCTTAAACACAGCCCGTAGTCTCAATGCAAACCCCTTAATCCCAATACCTTAACCCCACCCTTTAATCCCAATCCCTTCTATTTAATCCCAATTCCAATCCCTTAATCCAAACCCCTTAATCTCACCTCTTAATCCCAACCTTTAATATCAACTCCTTCCCCTTAATCCGTCTCGTAATCTCAATCTGACCCCTTAACCCCACCCCTTAATCCCAATCCCTTCGAGGCCCAGTCCCAATTCCAATCCCTCCTCCACCCACTCCTAGTCCCAGTCCCAATCCTTTTGAGGGCCAATCCCAGTCCCATTTCATAATCCCAATCCCTCTGGGGGCTCACTGGGACACCCCAGGTCAACCCCAGGATTTCGAGACCCTTTAGGAATCCTCTTAACACAAAAAAAAACGGGGCGAACCCCCCCAATTTTTGCACTCAGGTCCATCCCATAGCCTGCAGAGTAACCTCACCATCTGCACAGCGCTGCGTTGGGGTCTCCATGCCCCAACCCTCCCCCCCAAAACCCACCCAGGAGCCCTATAACCCCCAACAACGCTTCCCTTTGTCCCATTTTCCTCCCCAACCCCCCCCCCCCCCATTTTTGGGGCTCTCACAGCATCGAATTGGGTGAAGAAAGCTTCAGGTTTGCTCTCGACGTTCTCGGGGTCAGCCTTGACATCCACCATGGGGTTGAGGTTCTGTGCCCTCTCCAGCGATGCCTCGGCCCTATTGCGCCCCACAGAGCCAGCAGGGACCAGGAACTGCGCCCGCGTGTCCTCAGGGGACACCTAAATGGGGAGAAATAAGGACATTTTGGGGTTACCCCTAAGGAGATAGAGCCCAGGAGGGGGAAAAATGGGGATTCTGGGAAGCAAAAAGCACTCCTGGGCCCCCAAAATGGAACGATTTCCACCTTGAGGTACCCCAAAATGGAGGAATTTCCCCCAAAAGAGTGTTTCTGGGAGCAGTGGGTTTGGATGCCCCAAAATGTAAGATGTTCTACCTGTAGGTGACCCAAAATGGAGGGTTACCAAAAACAAAGTGATCTCCTCCTTTAGGTGTGACCCAAAACTGAAGGGGAAATCACTAAGCAGCATTGTTTGGAATTGGGTTAGGTGTACCGAAACCAGAACTATTTCCCCCAAAAGAGCATTTTCAGGGGAAAAAAAAAAAGGGTTTAAACCCCCCAAAATTGAACAGTTTCCCTCAAAAGAGCACTTTTTTGGGGAAAAAAAGGGTTTAAATACCCCAAAACAGAACATTTTCCCCTTCAGGTGCCCCAAAACTGCTCCTTTCCCCCTCAAAAAAAACATTTTTTTTCCTAGCAGTTCATTCAGGTGCCCCCAAAGGCCCCGATTTCCCTGTTTTTCACCCCAAAAAGCCCCTACCTGGTGGTGGTCCAGCATGGTGAGCGCCCGCACCCCTGCCAGGATGAGGTTCTTGGCCACCTCTGCACCGAGACCACGCAGCCCCACCAGCAGCACACGAGATGCCCGCAGCCTTCGGATAACAGGATTTGGGGGAAAAACATAAATTGGGGCAGCAGGAGAGGGTCACACTGAAAATTCACTACAAAACAGCATTTCTGCCCTGAATTTTGACTAAGATCTCCAAGTTTGCATGGTTGGAAGGGTCCCAATCCTATCCCCTAAACCTCAATCCCAGTAATTCCCAACCTCCCTTCAATTCCTAACCCCCATCCCTTCTAACCCCAACTCCCTCTTCAAATCTCAATCCCAATCCCTATAAATCCCATCTCCTAAATCCCAATAATTGCCAACCCCACTTCAAATTTCAGTACCTATTCATCCCAGTACCCCATAGAACCCCAAGAAGGCCCCACAAGCCCCATAAGAAACCCCCAAAAGTTCATATAGAGCGCCCTCACAACCCACAGGGCCCCTATAACACTACCCAACTTCTTCACACACCCCCACCAGCCCCATCCACTGACCACAGAGCTCTCCAGGACCCCCCTAAAAGCCCCCACAGGGAACAATCCCAGCCCCCTTCATCCCCCCATCCTCCCAATTCTGGTCCCCCAGCTGCTACAGTCCCTATAAATCCAAACACCCCCATCAAACCCCCCAGGCCCCTTTTAAACCCCACCCCCCAGGCCCCTCAGAGGCCATAACACTCCTCAGGTCCACTATAAAGATCCCCACAGTTTCTATAGCCCCCCGAAATCCTCTCCAAAGCCCTTCACACAGCCCATAAGTCCACCATAAAGACCCCCAGACCTTCTATAGCCCTCTGAACCCGCACCCAGAGCCCCACACAGCCAAGAGCCCCCATAAAGACCCCCAGAGCCTTTTAAAGCCCCCCAAAGCCCTCCCCCAGAGCCCCTCACAGCCCATAGAGCCTCCCAAAGCCCCCCAAGAGCCTTCTATAGCCCCTCAAATCCCCCCCCAAAGCCTCTCACAGCCCATAGGTCCCCCATAAAGACCCCCAGACCTTCTGTAGCCCCCCCCAAGCCTCCCAGGAACCTTCCACAGCCCCCAAAGCCCCCCCAGGAACCTCTCACAGCCCACAGGTCCCCCATAAAGACCCCCAGACCCTCTATAGCCCCCCAAAGTCCTCCCCAAGAGCCACTCACAGCCCATAGGCCCCCCATAAGGACCCCCAGAGCCCTCTACAGCCCCCCAAAAGCCCCCCACAGAGCCCCCTAAAGCCCACATAGCCCCCATAGCACCCCCAATCCCCCCTACGCCCCCCACAACCGCCCCTCCAAAGGCCTCACAGAGCCTCTAACCCCTCCACGACCCTCCCCCACTCCCGACTCCCCCCCCCATCGCCCTCCCCCCGCACCGTTTCTGGGCCTCCAGCCCCCACAGACGGATCTGACGGTCGTACTGCGCCGCCTCCTCCTCGCTGATGCCGCCGGGCCCCCCCTCCCCTTCCTCTTTCTCCACCATTTCTCTCTCTGCCGCCGCTGCCGTTCTCCTCACAGCGCTCGGGACTTTCCGCCACCCCTCGGTATCTTCCGGTCCCCTTCGGTTCCCTCCGCTTCCCTTCGGAACTTTCCGTTACTCCTCCCGCGCGCTTCGGAATTTTCCGTCACCCCCTCAGTATCTTCCGGTACCATTCGGCTCTCTTCGCTACCTCTCGGTACTTTCCGTCAACCTTCGCTATCTCTCGGGACTTTCCGCTATTCCTCGGCTCCTCCCGTCCCGCCCTTTATTTTTCTCCGCCCCTACTTCGGTTCCGTTCGGCTTTCTCCGCCCCCCACCTCAGTGTCCTCCGCTCTTCCTTCAGTTTTCTCCGCCCCTACTTCGGCATTCTCCGCCCTCCCTTCGTCTCTCTCCGCCCCGACTTCGTCAGTCCCCGCCCTCCCTTCGTGCTTTTCCGCCTCCGCTCGGCCCTTCCCACCCCCCCTCAGGGCGCCGCCGGCCGCCATTTTGTGCGCGCGTCCCGCAAGGGGGGGGGGGCAACCACAGCGCCGTACAGTGACTGTTGCACCCCCCACACAACCCCCCTCCCCTCCCCCCCTCTTCTTCCCCCCCCCCCCTTCCATATCCGTGAATTCACCCCCTCCAATGGCCGTGGAGAACCCGAGTGTCCCCCCCGCCGCCGCCGCGTCCCCCCCCAGCCCGCACGCCGCCCCCCCACCTCCTGAGGGCGGGGGCTGCAGCCTCCCCCGGGCGCCGCCGCTCCACGTTCAGCACGGCCCGGACGAAAGGTCCCGTAACCGCCGAGGGCCGGGGGGGGCTCCTGGATGGGGGGGGGAGGAGGAGGGAGGAGGAGGGAGGGGGAGGTGGGTTGGGGAGTTGGGGGAGGTGGGGGGGGATTGGGGTTGAGGGGGGTGAAGGGGGGGGGAAGAGGTTGAGGTGAGGGAAGGGGGGGTAAAAGATGAGGGGCGGGCTGAGGGGAGAGAGTGGGGCCTAAAGGGAGAGGTGGGGGGGGGCAAAGGTTGAGGTGAAGGGGGATGGGGGATGGGTAGGGTTGAGGTGAGGGAGATCGGGGGGTCCTAAAGGT
The DNA here is from genome assembly GCF_016699485.2 of Gallus gallus. Lineage (NCBI taxonomy): Eukaryota > Metazoa > Chordata > Aves > Galliformes > Phasianidae > Gallus > Gallus gallus. The sequence continues at coordinate 469,437 of NC_052569.1, read as the reverse complement.
TGAGGTGAGGGAGATGGGGGGGTCCTAATGGTTAAGGTGGGGGGGGGGGGGGGGGCAAAGGTTGAGGGAGGGGGGGGTCCTGAAGGTAGAGGTGAGGGAGATAGGGAGGTCCTAATGGTTAAGGTGGTGGGGGGGGTCTTCTTGGTTAAGGGGGGGGGTGAGGGGCAAAGGTTGAGGTGAGGGAAGAGGGGGGGGTCCTAAAGGTTCAGGTGAGGGGGGAGGGGAGGGGGAAGTAGATGTTGAGGTAAGGAGGGATGGGGGGAGTCCTTAGGGTTGAGTTGAGGGGGATAGGGGGGGTCATAATGGTTAAGGTGAGGGGGGGGATAGAGGTTGAGGTGAGGGAGATGGGGGGGGGGGAGCAAAGGTTGAGGGGGGGGGGGGGGAGGGCAGAGGTTGAGCTGAGGGAGATATGGGGCTCCTAATGGTTAAGGTGGGGGGGGGGGGGCGAAGGTTGAGGTAAAGGGAGTTGAGGGGGGGTAGAGGTTGAGGTGAGGGAGATGGGGGGTCTTAATGGTTAAGGGGGAGGGGGGGGCAAAGGTTTAGTGGGGGAGTGGGGGGTCCTAAAGGTTCAGGTGAGGTGGGGGGGGACAAAGGTTGAGGTGAGAGAGATTGGGGGGTCCTAACGGTTAAGGTGGGGGAGGGGGGGTTTAAAGGTTGAGGTGAGGGAAGAGGGGGCCTAATGGTTAAGGTTGGGGGGGGGTGGTGGAGGTTGAGGTCAAGAGAGATGGGGGGGGGGCAAAGATTAAGGTGAGGGAAGGGGCTGGGAGTCCTAATGGTTGAGGTAAGGGGGGGGGGGGGGGTGTCATAAAGGTTAAGATAGGGAGGGCTTAGAGGTTTGGGTGGGGGGGAGGCAAGGCTTGAAGTGAAAGGAATGGGGAGGGGGCAAAGATTGAGCTAAAAGGAGTCTGGGGGGGTGATCTGAAAGGTACAGGAAGGGGGGGGGGGGGTCGGTCCTGAAGGTTGAGGTTTAATTGGAGGGGTCCTAAAGGTTGAGGGTTTGGTGGGGGTTCTTTAAGGTTAAAGGGGGGGGGCAGGAGGATTGGGGTGAAGGGGGGGGTTAAAGCTTATGGTAAGGGGGAGGGGGACACAAACAGGCAGTGGGGGGGGGGGGGGCAGAGGCAGGGAACCCAGGAGCCAATTGGGGGAGGGGGAGGGGGGGGATAGGGGCAATTAACGGTGTTCCTAAAGAGTTAATGGTTAATGAAGGTCCCCCTGTGTGCAGCCTCAAGCACTGATAACCCCCACACTGTTGTCCCCCCCCACCCCCCCCCCCCTCCCGGAAGAAAAACCCAACACTATTTTTCCACTTTTTTCCCCTCCCAAATCACCTCATTGAGGCTTTACGGTGATTAATTGGGTTTTCCTTAATGAGCTGCAGGCAATTATTCCACTTTCGAGGGGGGGGGGGGGGGGAGTGATTGGGGATGACCCCAAATGATGCAGTAACAAAATGTTGCCCTTTTTCCCCCCTTTTCTCCCCAAATTGAACCCCAAGATGTCTTCAGGCGAGGAGCTGGCACCGAAAATAGCTGAAAACCCTCAGTTTTGCCCCAAAAAACTGCAAGTATTGAGCAGGAAAGTGAGCAAAGCACACAGTTCTGCCCCAGAATGTGCCTGCAATGCGAACACTGCTGGGAGGTGACGTGGACAAAAAAAGGGCAAAAAGGCCAAAAAGAGGAAAAAAGTGGCTTGAAAATTGTGGTGAAATGGGGAAAAAAAAGTGAGAAAAATGTTAAAGTGGAAGAAATGTCCCCAAAAAGTGGTGGAAATGGTCAAAAAAGGGGACAGAAAGGTGCTAAAAAGGACAAAAATGTCCCCATAAAAGTGAGAAAAATGACCAAAAAGTGACCAAGAAAAGGGGGAAAAACGGTAAAAAAAGGGGGGGAAAAGAGACCCCAAAAAGGGACAAAATGGGGGAAGATTAGCAAAAACATGACAAAATATCCCCCAAAATGGGCAGAAAATGTCCAAAAAAGTGACAGAAGTGGTCAAAAATGGCAAAAAAAATGGGACAAAAGTGTCCAAAAAAGTGACAAAAACAGTCAAAAATGGCCAAAAAATGGGACAAAGTGTCCAAAAAAGTGAGAAAAAGGGGGAAAAAGTGACAAAAAGGCCCGAAGTGTCCAAAAGTGCCCCCAAAAAATGGGACAAAAATGTGCAGAAAAAAAGTGAGAAAAAGGCCAAAGGGAAAGTGACAAAAAGTGACCAAAATGGCCAAAAAAGTGACAAAAAGGTCCAAAAAAAAGTGAAAAAATGTCCAAAAAAAAAAAAGTGAGAAAATGTCGGAAGTGCCAAAAAAGGCCAAAAAAGTGCCAAAATGGCCAAGAAAGTGCCAAAAAAGGCTGAAAAAAGTGCCAAAATGTCCAAGAAAAAAGTCACCAAAGGGCCCCAAAGTGACCAAAAAACATCCAAAAAGGCCCCAAATCCCCCAAAAGTTCCATTTCCTCCCCCCCTCCCCCCCCAAGTTTGCCCCGTGACCCAAATTTGTGTTTATTTTGCCAGTTTTTATTGTTTTTTTTAATTATAGTTCCTTTTTTTTTTTTTTTTTTTTCAGTTCTTTCCCCTTTTTTGGGGCCGTTTGGGCCCTGTTTGCTTTTACCCCAAAGTGCCCAATTTGCCCCCAACTGCAGCCCCTAAAAGTGCCCATTTTGCCCCAAATCAAAGTGGACGATTTTCCTCTCAGCCCCAAAAGGGAGAAGATCCCCCCCCCCCCCCCCCCAAAATGGACAATATCCCCTAAAATTGGTGGATTTCCCCTAAAATTGGGCAATTTTCCCCAAATCCCCAAAGTGGAGAATTTCCTCTGATCCCAAAAGTGGGAATTTTTCCCTTAAAATTGGGGGATTTCCCTTAAAATTGGGCAATTTCCCCTAAAATTGGGCCGTTTCCCCCCAAGCCCCCAAAGTGGAGGATTTCCTCTGATCCCAAAAATGAGGAAAATTGCCCCAAATCCCCCAAAAGTGGGGAATTTCCCCCAAATCCCCAAAGCGGAGGATTTCCTCTGATCCCAAAAGTGGGAATTTTTCCCCTAAAAGTGCAGAATTTCCCCCCAAATCGTGAGGGAATCTTCCTCTGATCCCAAAAACCGAGGAAAATTGCCCCAAATCCCCCCCAAATTGGGGAATTTCCCCTAAATTTGGGGGATTTCCCCTAAAATTGGACAATTTTCCCCGTATCCCCAAAGTGGAGAATTTTTTCTGAGCCCCAAAATGGGGAAGATTGCCCCAAATCCCCCCGAAGTGGAGAATTTCCCCTAAATTTCCCATAATATTGAGGCATTTCCCCCAAATCCCCAAAGTGGAGAATTTCCTCTGATCCCAAAAGTGGGGAAAATTGCCCCAAATCCTCAAAGTGGGGAATTTAGAAGCCCTATATGTGTTGTATGGGGGGGGGTGGGGATAAAAGAGAGACATATAGGAACCTTATATACGTTCTATAGGATATATATATAGGGAAAGGAGATTTATGTAGGAACCCTATACGTGTTCTCTAGGGGGAGTGTAGGTAAAGGAGGACCCTATAGAAACCCTATATGTGTTTTATAGTGGGAGTATAGGTAAAGGAGGGCCCCATAGAAACCCTATTTGTGTCCTGCAGTGGAAGTATAGGTAAAGGAGGGCCCTATAGAAACCCTGTATGTGTCCTACAGTGGGAGTAGAGATGAAGGAGGGCCCTATAGAAACCCTATCTGTGTTCTCTAGGGTGGATATAGGGAAAGGAGGACCATATAGAAACCTTGTACGCGTTCTATAGGACGGTATAGGTAAAGGAGAGCCATATAGAAACCCTGTCTGTGTCCTATAGTGGGAGTATAGGTAAAAGGGGGCCCTATAGAAACCCTATCTGTGTTCTCTAGGGTGGATGTAGGGAAAAAAAGGATCATACAGAAGCCATATGTGTGTCTTGTAGGGTGGGTATGGGCAAGGGAGGACCATATAGAAACCCTACACGTGTTTTGTGGGGAAGATAGAGATAAGGGAAGACCATATAGGAACTTTATATGTGTCTTGTAGGGAGTTATAGGTAAAGGCAGGCCATATAGGAACCCTGTATGTGTTGTGTCGGGTGTTGGTAGGTAAAGGAGAGCCATATAGGAACCCTATAGGCGTCTTGTAGGAGTGTTGTAGGTAAAGGAGGGCCATATAGGAACCTTACATGTGTGTTGTAGGGGTGTTGTAGGTAAAGGAGGGCCATATAGGAATCCTATATATGTCTTGTGGAATGGGTATGGGCGGAGGGCCATATAGGAACTCTATATGGGTCCTGTAGGGTGGATATAGGGATTTAGGTAAAGGAGGGCCATATAGAAAGCATATATGTGCCCTGTAGGGTGGGTGTAAGTTATAAAAGGACCATATATAAACCATATATGTTTTACAGGGTGGGTATACGTGTAGGAGGCCCTGTAGAAGCCATGTATACATCCCATAATGCAACTATAAGTCGAAGAGGACCCTTTAGGGGCTCCATAGGGTGGGTATGGGTGCAGGAGGCCCTATAGGACCCACTGCTATGCCCCATATAGAGGCTATAGGTGGAGTTCTGGGGGAGCTCCCCCCAGTTTTTTCCTATTTTATCACACAGTCCTCAGGGAGTGTTGCCCCCTGGAGGACCCAGGGCTGATTGATTAATTAGTTAATTAATGAACAGCTGCCTGCTAATGAGCTCAGTCATCTTCCAGGTGCTTTCCTGCTGCCTTTTGGGGGGCTTTTAGGGCCTTTTTGGGGGCCATTTCTGCGCCGCCACTGATGTTGCCCACCCTGTAATTAGGTCAGGGCCACCCAAACGAGCTCAGGGTTAATTAGCACTCATCCCAAGCACAGCAAATTGGGGAAGTGAGGGTCAAATCCTATGGCTTCAAGCAAGTGGTGCCAAGAACTGGAGATGTGGGGTGGATTTCTGCCACTTTGGGGCGGGTTCCTGCCACCTTCAGGTGCATTTCTGCCTTTTGCAGCAGGTTTCTCCTTTGTTTTGTCGTTTTTAACCTTCTTTGGGCAGATGTTTGTCTTTTTTGGGGGGCGTATTCTGCCATCTTGCAACGGATTTTCACCCTTTCAGAGCAAATTTTCCCCCTCTTTGCAGTATTCCAACCCCCCCCCCCCCCACGTCCAACCCCGTCCCATTGCTGTCAGGGTTTACATTCTGCATCCACCTCTGTGCCATATTCAGCCCAGCTCTGCTGGCTGGGAGCAGGATTTAGGGCTGGGGTTGGGTTTTGGGGTCAGGGTTGGGGTCTTCAGGTTGGGTTCTGGGGTTATGGTTGGGTTTTGGGGTCATGATTTAAGGCTGGGGTCAGGTTTGGGGTTGGGTTTAAGGCCAGGGTTGGGTTTTGGAGGTAGAATTTAAGACCAGGGCTGGGTTTAGGTTTAGGGTTGAGTTTTAGGGACAGCATATAAAGCCAGGGTTGGGTTTTTGGGTCAGTACTGGCTTGTAAGGTCTGATATTAAGGCCAGGCTCAGGTCTTAGGGCCCAAATTTAAGGCCAGGGTGGTATTTTAGGGTCAGATAAAGCCAGGCTCCGGTTTTAGGATCACACATATGTTTGAAGGCTGAGGTCACGTTTCAGGGCCAGAACTTGAGGCCAAGGTCAAGTTGGACCTACAGTCCTTAGAGCACAGCCCCGTGTTGAGCCCGTGGGCCCCTTTTCACCCCACAGGGAGGATGGCGAGCTGGAGGAGGGCGAGCTGGAGGACGATGGTGCTGAGGAGACCCCGGAGCCGCGGCCCACGCGGAGCCGTAGGGAGAAGGGCGAACGGCACGGCAGCGACTCGGATGGAGAGCGGTCGCACCGGCGCGGCAAGCGCAAGCGGCGCAAGGAGCGTGAGAAGGAGAAGAGGAGAGCCAAGAAGAAGAGGAAATCCAAGCACAAGGTGAGCGGGGCCTCGGAAGTGCCCTTCGTGGGTCCCTACGTCTTTGAAAATGCCCTTTGTGGGTCCCTACGTCTTCGAAAATGCCCTTTGTAGGTCCCCATGTCCTCAAAAATGCCCTTTGTGGGTTCCTGTGTCTTCCAGTAGGGCGTTCATGGGTCCCTGTATCTTCAGAAATGCCCTTTGTGGGTTCCTGTGTCTTCAGAAATGGCATTCATGGGTCCCTACGTCTTCAGAAATGCCTTTGTAGGTCTCCAAGTCCTCAAAAATGCCCTTCATGGGTTTCTTTGCGTTCAGAAATGCCCTTTGTGGGTCCTTGTCTCCTACAAAATACAGTTCATGGGTCCTCATGTCTTCAAAAATTACACTCGTAGGTCACTGTGTCCTCAAAAATGCCCTTTATGGGTCTATATGTCCTCAAAAATGCCCATTATGGGTCTCTACGTCTTCAAAATTGCCATTCGTGGGTCCCTTGGTCCTCAAAATGCCATAAAAAGGGGAGTGGGGGGTTCAGATTCTGCACGAAGTTGCCTCATTCCATGCTTGGGGTTCATGGTAATGAAGGCCTCGTTGAACACGATTGGAATTCCCCCAAACAAACGTTTGGTTAAATGGAACTGGGGTTCCTAAAATGAAGGCTTTCCCCTAAAATGATTTGGTCAGAGGAAATGGATGTTCTTAAAGTGGAGTTCCCAAAACAAAGCTTGGGATGAATGAAATTGGAGTTCCTCAAACAAAATGTGGTTGAACGCAATGGGAGATTTCCCCTTGAATGAAGATTTGATGTAAGGAGAACCGGGGTCCTAAAAACCAAAGGTTTCCTATAAAAGTACCCCAAAAAGCCAAGAATTAGGGCTGATGTGTGGTTCCCTTGTAGCGACACGCCTCCTCCAGCGATGATTTCTCCGATGACAGCGATGACTCCGACTTCAGCCCCGGAGAGAAGGGGGGGCACCGCCGGTACCGGGACTACAGCCCCCCCTACGTCCCTGTGAGTAGCAGGAGGATGGCCTGTGGGCCCCCAAAAATGGGGAAATTGGGGGTTGTGTCATTAAAAGGGTCTCAGAGAGGTTCCCAGTGGGATCCCAAAACTGGTCCTGATGAGATCCCACCACCGTTCCTAAAGGGATCCCCAAACTGCTCCCAATGGGGATCCCACCATCGTTCCCAATGGGGATCCCAGCCCCGTTCCCATTGGGATCCCACCATCGTTCCCATTGGGATCCCACCCCCATCCCCAATGGGATCCCAGCCCCGTTCCCATTCTTCGTCTCCCCCCACAGCCCCACCAGCCCTACTCCTCCTCTCACAACGCCCCGATGCAGAAGAAGCCATACTCCAAGATGGAACCCAAAGGCTACGGCTCCTACGAGGACTACGAGGCCGAAGAGTACGGCCGCTACGAGGGGGAGGAGGATGAGGATGGGCCGAAGGACGACTACGACGACTTCACCAAAGAGCTGAACCAGTACCGACGGGCGAAGGAGGGATCACACCGGGGCCGAGGTACCAGAGCTTTGGGGGCTGAAATCTCCCCTTTTTGGTACATTGGGACTGGAAAAAAACACCCAATTCCATACCCAGACCTCACCCTGTGTCCCGCTGTCCCAATTTTCATCATTTTTGAGCCAAAATCTGCCACAATCCATCAACTCTTAATGTCACTGTTTACCCAAACCCCGCTCTGAGCCCCACTGCCCCAATATTCATCACTTTGGGTTGAAATGTGCCACAATCCATCAACAGCTTAAACCCCAGTTCCATACCCCAAACCTCACCCTGAGCCCCACTGCTCCGCTTTTCATCACTTTGGGTTGAAATCGACCAGAATCTGCAACTCACAACAATGAAAAGTGATGCCCCCATTCCTTCCCCAGGTGGCCGTGGCCGTGGCCGTGGGTTCCGGGGCCGTGGCCGGGGCTGCATGCGGGGTGGCCGAGGAATGGGAAGGGGTAATCGTGGCCGGGGCCGAGGGGATCACATGGAGGATGAGGAGGAGATGTACGAGGAGGAGATGGAGGTGAGTGGTGGGGATGGGGATCTGAGAGGCTGGGAGGGTTGGGAGTTATGGGAACGGAGGTGAAAGGGATTGGGATGAGGTGAAAACGGATGGGAATGGGGTGGAAAGAGATGGAATGGGGCAAAGAGTGCTGGGTATGGGAGATAGAAGGGATGGGGGGGTGGTGAAAAGGGATGGGATGGGATGAAAAAGGATGGAATAGGGCAAAATGTGCTGGGAATGGAGGTAAAAGGGATGGAAGGGTGTGGAAATGGATAGGAGTGGAGAAGAGGGAATGGGAATGGGGCTGAAAGGGATGGGATGGGGGGATAAAAGTGCTGGAATTGGTTGCAAAAAGGGATAGGAATGAGGCTGAAAGCCATGGGAATGGGGATAGAAGCTCTGGGATTAGAGCTGAAAGCACTGGGATGAGGCTGACACCCTTGGGATTGGGATTAAAGCTCTGGGATTGGGATTAAAGCTCTGGGATTGGGGATAGAAACTCGGGAATGGGATAGAAGTTCAATACTGGGGATGAAGGTTTTGGTATGAAGCTCTGGAGATGGAGATGGGAGCTCAGGAAAGGGGGCTGAATGCTCCGGGATTGGGACTGAAAGCTTTGGGATTGGGGATAGAAGTTCAGGAATGGGGATAAGAGCTCTGGGGTTGGGATTAAAGCTCTGGCATCGCCGCACCCTGCAGTACGGTGACCCCGAGGATCCCGGCGGCCCCGATGATGACTACGATGACTACAAGGAGCCTGGCCAGTACCGCCGCAACAAGGACGGCAGAGGACGTGGTGAGCACCCACCCACCCCCTGCCAACCCACCCCCCCTTTGAGCACCACTGTGGATCTGACAGCCCTTTTTCCCCTCTGTTTTTAGGCTTAAATCGGGGTCGGGGCCGCGGTCCCAGGGGCAGAGGGAACAAAGGGATGGGCCGAGGCCGTGGCCGTGGTAGGATGGCCAAGGGCAGCGCCATGAACGACGACGACGATTACTATGATGAGGACATGGTGAGAAATGAATGCATGTTTAATCATTGCCACGTTGCTTTGCACTGTGTCCATCCAGCTGCCATCCAGGAGCGGGGTGGAGGGGGGGGGTGGGGGGCCAGCTGTCCATAAAATGATCCCATGGGGTCCAAAGGTACGCAAGGAGGGATAATTCCTCTCTGCATTGCCCACAGTTCGTCCTTCTTGTGCTGTGTTTCATCTTCCACCTTCTGTGTTTCTCACTTCTCGTGTTCCCATTTCTCCCACGTTCCATATTTCCCATCAATCCCATATTTCACGTTCCATACTTTTCATATATTTCATATTTCACACCCATATTTCCCATATGTCTCATATTTCATATCCGTATTTCCCATACATCCCATACTTCCCATAATTGTGTTCCATATATCCCACATTGCCCATATTTTATGTTTCATATTTCCCACATCCCACATCCCCCACACCCCCCACACTTCCCCCTATTTCCCATTCTCTGCTGCCATACCCCACAATCGCCTTCCTGCCCCATTTTTGTGCCTTTTTGCCCACTGATGCACATTGCTCCCACTTCTCCCCTCCTTTCCTGACCCCCCCAGGATGGTGGAGGTGGGAATTACCGCCGCGGGGACCACGACAAATCCCACCCCCCTGCAGACAAGAAGGGCAAAGTCATCTGCAAGTACTTCGTGGAGGGTCGCTGCACCTGGGTGAGCCCCAAACCCACAGCACTCACCCTTCTCTCCCCCAAATCCACCTCTGTAACCCCTCACTTCTCCCAAACCCACCCCTACAGCACCCAATTTCCCCAAAATCTCTCTCTGTAGCACCTCATTGCCCCCAAATCCACCTCTATAGCACCCAATTCCCCCCAAATTCTCTGCTGCAGTCCTTTCCTTACCCCAAATCCACCTCCGTAGCACCTCATTTCCCCCAAATACATCTCTGTAACACCTTACTTCCCCCATATTCTCTGCACTAATCCCTTCTTTACCCCAAATCCACCTCTATAACCCCTCATTTCCCCCCAGGTCCACCTCTGTAACACCCTATTTCTCTAAATTCTCTGTCATAATCCCTCCTTTACTCCAAACCCACTGGTATAATGACTTGTTTTCCCCAAATCCTCCTCTCTAACACCCAATTTCCCCCAGATTCCCTGCTGCAATCCTTTCCTTACCCCAGATCCATCCAATAACCCCTCATTTCCCCCAAATCCACCTCTAAAATGCCCCATTTCCCCTCAGTCCACCCTTTTACCCCTCATTTCCCCCTACTCCTTCTCTCTAACACCTCATTTCCCCCAAAATTCACCCAATAACCCTTCATTTCCTCCCCAATCCCACCTCTGAAATACCCATTTTCTCCCAAATAGTCATTAACTCCCCATTTCCCCCAAATTCACCTTTATAATACCCCATTTCCCCCAAATTCACCTTTATAATACCCCATTTCCCCCCAGATCCGTCTCTATCACCCACATTTCCCCCAAATCCACCATTTAACCCCTGATTTCACCCAAATCTACCTCGATAATTTCCCATTTCCTCCCGGAATCCAGCCCTGGAATGCCCCGTTCCCCCCCACATCCACCCTTTCACCCCTCGTTTCCCCCAAATCCTCCTCTGTAACAGCTCATTTCCCCCCAGATCCATCTCTATAACACCCTATTCCTCCAAGTTCTCTGCCATAATCTCTTCCGTGCCCCAAATCCACCTCTATGACCCCTCATCCCCCAAATCCATCTCTGTAACACCCCGTTTCCCCCCAAATGCCCCGCTGTAATCCCTTCTTTACCCCAAACCCACTGCTACAGTGACTTGTTCCCCCCCCATCCACCTCTATAACACCCCATTCCCCCCCCCCCCCCGGTACACCTCTATAACAACTCATTTCCCCCAAATCTAATGCCACAACACCTCATTTCCCCCAAATACACCTTTCTAATGCTTCACTTCCCCCAAATCCACAGCACTAAGATGATTCTCACCAAACCCAACGCTTTCGCACCCAACTTCCCCCCAATCCACTGCTTCACCCCCTCACTCCCCCCATATCCCCCACACCAACGCCTGGGGGGGGTTTATTGGGGGTGAATTTTTGTGCCCTTTTCCCACTGTTCCCCCCCTTCCCCTCCTCCAGGGTGAGCACTGCAACTTCAGCCACGACATTGAGCTGCCGAAAAAGAGAGAACTCTGCAAGTTCTACATCACCGGGTACTGCGCACGGGCAGAGAACTGCCCCTACATGCATGATATCCTTTGGGAACGGTGGCAGAAACAGGGCAGGACAGCAAGGAGAGTGCCCAAAAGCCAAAAGGAACAGCCAGAAAGAGGGCAAAAAAGGCAGGAGGAGGCAAAAAAGGCAGGAGGAGGCAAAAAAAAAAGGCGAAAGGAGAGCAAAAAAAGGCAAAAGGAGAGCAAGAAAAAGAGCAAAAGGTGGTTTGGGGGGATTCTGGCCCAATTCTGGCACAGTTTGGGGGGATTCTGGCCCAATTCTGGCACAGTTTGGGGGGATTCTAGCCCAATTCTGGCACAGTTTGGGGGGATTCTAGCCCAATTTTGGCATAGCGGGCACCAAAAATGCCACATTTTGAACTTCGGATCCATTAGAAATGAGGTTTATATACTGCCAGTGGAATGGGATGGGGTTGGGGGGGTGATTCTAGCCCAGTTTTGGCACAGTTTGGGCTGATAACACCCAAATTTTGGCACGTTTGGGTTAATTGCAGTCAAACGTTGGTATAAAAACACCATTTTTTGAGCTTCCGTTCCTAAAAAATTGAGGTTTTTGGCCACCGGTGCTGATGGAATTGGGTTTTTTGGGGTGATTTGGACACCCCAATCCCACTCCCTGAGGCCCATTGTGCCCCCCCCCCCCCCCCCCATTAACCTCTCCCTAATGACCTCCTCCTTAATGAGCTCACGTGACTTCCCCTGCAAGCTCTTCCACACCACAGGCAACTGCATCAATGGTGATGACTGCATGTTCTCCCACGCACCGCTGACCGAGGAGACACGAGAGCTGCTGGACAAGGTACCAAACCACCCCCCCTCCAAGACAACACCATCCTCATTTCCCCCTCCTCCCCCCAAAATCCTTTCCCCTCCCCCAAAAAAACCTCACTCTTTCCCTTTGCAGATGCTCCAGGACGATGCGGAAGCGGGTGCTGAGGATGAGAAAGAAGTGGAGGAGCTGAAGAAACAAGGCATCAACCCGCTGCCCAAACCCCCCCCCGGCGTGGGGCTGCTCCCCACTCCCCCCAGACCCCCCGCTCCCCCCTCCCCCAATGGCAGGGCCATGCCTGGAGGTCCCCCCGTGCCCCCCATGCCCCCTCCAGGGCCGCAGATGCCACCCCCCATGCACGAACCGCTGTCCCCCCAGCAGCAGGAGATGTATAAGAAGATCCCATCTCTCTTTGAGATCGTGGTGCGGCCCACAGGGCAGCTGGCTGAGAAACTGGGGGTCAGGTGGGTGCCCCCCCCCCCCCCCACCCTCAAACCCACTTTGGGGGTTTTGGAGGGGGAGATGGGAGTTTCAGGTGGGAAACTGAAGGGTTTAGGGGTGGGAAATGAGGATTTGGGGGTCAGAAAATGGGGGTTTAGGGGTAGAAATGGGCATCTGGGAAGGAATAATTTGGGGCTGGGGAGGAAAGTGGGAGTCTGGGGGGGAAATGGAGGGTTTGGAGGGGGGAATTGGGTTTATTTGGGGGGACACTGGGAATTTGAAGGGATAGGTTGGGGGTTTGGGGTGGGGAAACGGGGGTTTTGGGAGCAAACATGGGGACTTGGGGGGAGGAAATGAGGTCTGGGGGAGAAGATGGAGATTTTTGTGGGCAGAAAATGGGGTTTTGCATAGAAAAATCTGGATTTGAGTGGGAAAATGGGGGTTTGGAGGGGAAGGTGGGGGTCTGTGGAGGAAAGATGGTGTGTCAGTGGGGGGCAGATGGAGGTTTGGAGGGTAAAAATGGGGGTTTGGTGGCAGGAGTGGGAATTTTGGGTGGGAAAATGGGGGTTTTGGTTGGAAACGTGGGGACTTGAGTGGGAGGAAATAGGGATTTGGGATGGAAAACGGGTCTGAAGTGGAAGGATGGGAATTTCGGGTGGGGAAACTGGAGGTTTGGGTGGGAAAATGAGGATCTGGGGGAGAAAAGGAGGATTTTAGGGATATCGATGCCTTCCAGATGCATACATCTTCTCTTGAAGGCACCCAGGAGTGGGAAAAGGAGGATTTGGGGATGAAAAATGGGGGTTGTGGGGGACGTTGCTTTGCTTTAAGCTGCGTTTTCTCCCCTTGCAGGCACCCAGGGCCCCCTCCACCCCGCTTCCCTGGTCCTGGAGGACCCCCAGGCCCCATGGGCGGCCCCATGCACCCGGACATGCACCCCGACATGCACCCTGACATGCATCCTGATATGCACCCCGATATGCACCCCGATATGCACCCCGACATGCATCCTGATATGCATCCCGACATGCATCCTGACATGCACCCCGACATGCACCCCGATATGCATCCTGATATGCACCCCGACATGCACCCTGACATGCACCCCGACATGCGTCGTGATATGCACCCCGACATGCACCCCGACATGCCCATGGGGCCGGGCCCCCCCATGATGCCCTACAGCCCCGAGGGGTCCCCCCATGGTGCCCTCCTGCCCCCCGGTGCTGCCCCCCCGCAGGGCTACTATGATGGATTCTACGGACCCCCCCCCGGAGGGGATGGAGATGGAGCACGGAGCCATGGGGGGGCCGGGTATGTGTGCCCCAATCTGGGGCTTTTTGGCCCCAAATCCACCTCTATAACCCCTCATCTCCCCCACATCTCTCTCTATGACCCCTCATTTCCCCTCAGATACCCCCCTTCACCCTATAACTCTCCATTTCCCCCATACCCACCCCCAAAACACCCCTTTTTACCCCCAAATCCACCCTATAACTCCACATTTCCCCCATACCCACCCCCAAAACACCCCTTTCCCTCCCCCAATCCACTCAATAACCCCTCATTTCCCCCATACCCACCCCCCAAAACACCCCTTTTTACCCCCAAATCCACCCTATAACTCCCCATTTCCCCCCATATCCACCCCCAACTCATCTCCCCTCAATCCACCCCCGTGTAATCCCCCCCCCCCCCCCCCCCAAATACACACACCCTCACCCTCTCCCTCTCCCCACAGACCCCTATGCCCCATACGAGGACATGGAAGTACCCCCCCCAGGCGGCCGCCTGTACCCAGACCCCCCCCCAGAGCACGACCCCGAGGATCCCCCCCCCGTCCCCGAATTCCTCCCCTCTGCACAGCGTGCTCTGTTCCTCCGCATCCGTCACAAGCAGCGCGAGGAAGAGGAGAGGGCACGAAGGCTGGCAGAGGGGGGGCGGCCCGAGCGGGACCCCGAGGAGGGTGAGTGGGGTCTGAGGGAGTTGGTGGGGCTTTTAAGGGGATGGGGTGGGGGGGCACGCTGCTTTTTGGGGGGTGTTTGGGAGGAATCTGAGCTGTGAGGGGTGGGAGGTTCTGGGGTGGGCTCAGGGGGTGTTCTGATGATAAATGGGGAGGATGTCGGGGTTTTGGGGGGGGGGTTGGGGGTGGGTTTGAGGAGTTCAGAGGGGGTTGGGTTGGGGGGGGGGGGCACTGGATTTTAGGTTTGGTTGGGGGGAAATTGGAGCCATTTTGGGAACAAATGCGAGGGGAGGGGGATGGTTTATGGGTTCCTTAAGGGAGATTGGAGCTGCTTTTTGGGGGGGGTGGTCAGGGTTTTGGGGTGGGTTTGGGGAGTTCAGGGAAGGACGGGGGGGGCAGTGGATTTTGGGTTTAGTTGGGGGGGAATTTGAGCCATTTTGGGGTGAGTTAGGGGATGAATTGGGGGGGCACTGCATTTTGAGGTGGGTTTGGGGCCATGGGAGCAATGGGGGGTGGCTTTGGGGTGGGATAGTTGGGGGGGCAGTGGATTTTGGGGTGGGTTTGGGGCCACTGGAGCACTTTGAGGTTCATTTGGTGAAACAGGATCTCTTTGGGATTGGGGGGTCACCGGATTTTGGGCTTCATTTGATGACATTTGCCCCCCCCCCCCCCCCCCCCATTAACACCCCCTGATGCCCCCCCCAGGTGACGCTGCCCTGTGGTACTCCAGCGACGAGGATGAGGGCGGCAGCGTCTCGTCCATCCTGCGCACCCTCAGGCAGCAGAGCGGCACTTTGGGGCCACCCCACCCCTCTATGGGGCCGCCTCCCGGCTCTATGGGGCCGCCCCACACCGCAGACCCCCGGCTGCAGAAAGCAGCAGCGTCGGGGGGTGGGGGGCGGCCGGCGGACCCCCGGCTGCGCGACCCCCGCTTGGCCCGGCACACCAAAACCGAGCCTCCTACCCCTAAAACGGAGCCGGATTACCCCAAAACGGACCCCAATTACCCCAAAACGGAGCCGGATTATCCCAAAACGGAAGCGGATTATCCCAAGGCGGACCCCCACAACCCCAAAACGGACCCTTCTCACCTTAAAACCGACCCCCTCCTCCCCAAACCCGAGGACGACGCCGACCCCGAGCGCTCGCTGCGGGACCGCCCCGCCGTCATCCCTTTGGAGCCCCCCCCGGGCCATTCTCCGCGGGACCCCCGCTGTCACCGGCCCCGATTCGTCCCCCCTCCTCGGGACGTCACCCTCACCAAACCCCCCTTCGCCCGCATGGTGCTGTGGAGCCCCGAGGATCTCCTCCCGCTGCCCATCCCCGTGCAGGACGTCTCCGTGACCCCCAGCTGCGACCCCCGGCTGCTGCACCGCGCCGACCCCCGGCACCGCGCCGCCACCGCCGACCCCGGGGGCGGCTTATCAACAGACCCCCCCTCCAAGCTGCCCGATTTCGAGCTCCTATCCCGCATCCTCCAGACGGTGAGCGCCGGCGGAGGCGACAAAACCGACCCGACGGCCGACCGAACCGCGGCGGTCTCCAACGATGCGCTCTCCGCCGACGCCTTCCCGACTCCCGCCGAGCACAAAGCGAGCGGCACCGACCGCCCCAGCGACCCCCGGGTGCGCAAACCCCCATCGGACCCCCGGCTGCAGAAAGCTCTGCCCAAAGCCTCGGAGCACGGCGAGGCCGGCGAGGATGCGGGCGACGCCGCGGGCGACGCCGGTGCCCCCTTGGCGCCCTACGACCCGCGGCTGAGCCGTGGGGCAGCGCAGAGCCGCGTGCTGAGCGCTATCAGTCTGTACGACCCCCGGGCACCGCCGGGCGGTGACGGCGCGGTGGGACGTGGGAAGGAGCAGCCCTACAGCCGGCGCTCACCGCTGGCGCAGGCGGAACAGCCGGCGCAGGATCGGTACAACAGCTACAACCGGCCCAGGCCCAGGGGGACGGCTGGGAACAGCGGGGGGGCCGAGGGGGGCGCGGGGGGGGATGAGACGGACAGCACCGCGTCGCTCAAGGATGTCTTCAAGGGTTTCGACCCCACGGCGTCGCCCTTTGGGCAGTAGTGGGGGGGTGGGGGGGGGGGTTGGGTGTCGGCGGAGGTTTGGTGTGAGTGGGGTTGGGGGTGAGGCTGAAAGAGGGGGGGGAAGGGGGGGGTGGGATGAAGGAGAGCGTGGGGTGGTGGGGATGGGGGGTGAGGGGGGTTGGGGTGAGGAGGAGGGGTTTGTGTGGGGCGTGGGGGGAATGGTGGTGGATGGTGGGGAGTGTGGGAGAGAGGGGTGGAAGAGCAAAAGGGGGAAATGAGGCCAAAATGGGGGGAGATGACCCCAAATGGGGGGGAACACAAAAAGTTGGGAGAATAACCCAAAATGTGGGGGGGAAAAAACACAGATTGTGGGGGAAATGACCCAAAATGGGAGGAAATAACCCCAAAAGGTGGGGAAATAACCCAAAATGGCCCCCAAAACCCCCTGAATGCCCCCCAGAACGCACCCCAAATTCCCCAAAATGGCCCAAATGCCCCCACATTCCCCAGAATTCCCCCCAAATGCCCCCAGTGGCCCCAAAATACCCCAGAATGGCCCCAAATGCCCAAAATGGCCCCCAAATGGTCCCAAAATGACCCCAAAATACCTCAGAATGGCTCCAAATGCCCAAAATGGCTCCCAAATGGTCCCGAAATTCCCCCACGGTGCCCCCAGAATACCCCAAAATGGCCCCAAATTGCCCCAGAATGGCCCCAAATGCCCTCAAATTACTCTAAAATGACCCCAAAATGCCCCCCAAATGCTCCAAAATACCCCAGAACGCCCCAAAAAGGCCCCCCGAAATGCCCCACAACGCCCCCAAAATACCACAAAATGCCCCCCAAAAGTTCCCCAAAATACCCCACGTGGCCCCAACGGACCCCCAAAATGCCCCCCAAATGGCCATCACTGCCAGGAACCGATGGCTTCCGCTCTCCCACCCACCAGCAAAACCGGGTGAAATTCCACCAATTTTGGGCAATTTGGGCCAAAACGGCTCCTGTCCAACCCCCGCATCCCCCCCCCCCCCCATAAAAAAGTGTTTAAAAAGGTGAAATTGGGCCAAAAAATGGCACTTTTGGGTGCGCTCCTCCCCTCCGCCTGTACAAAAGTTGCGCTTTTTTGTAAAATATCCCCATTTTTACACACAAAAAAAAAACCCCAAAATCGGCGTTTTTTGGTTTTTTTCGGTGTTTTTTTTTTTTTTTTCTTTTTCCTTTGGCAAAGCTTGAAGCGGATTTTGGCTTTTTGGAGTTGTAATAAATTGTAAATAGCGCCGCCCTTTTTGGGTCCATTTCGGCTCCTTTTGGGGTCTGTGGCGGTGGGGGAAAGTGGTGGGTTTTGGCACGACGTTCCGGGTCCCTTTTTGGGGGGGTTTTGACCCCAAAATCCAACGTTGTTCCATTGGGTGGGGTGGGGGGGAGATGGGATTTTTGGGGTGGAATTGGAGGATTTGGGGGTGAAATTTGGGGTTTTGAGGTGGAATTGGAGGATTTGGGTGGCATTTTTGGGGGTGAAATTTGGGATTTTGGGGGGTTTGGGGATCCATGGCAATTTTAGGGGTGGAATTGGGGGTTTGGGGGGTGAAATTGGGGGTTTGGAGGCATTTTTGGGGTGGAATTGGGGGTATTTGGGAGGGGTTTTGGAGGCTTTGGGGGGAATTTCGGGGATTTTGGGGTGGAATTTGGGGTTTGGGGGGTGAAATTTGGGGTTTTAAGGCATTTCCGTTGCATCCTATAGAGCCCCACAGCCCTCATAGCAACCTATAGAACTCCACAGCACCCTATAGAGCTCCATAGTACCTTATAGTGTCTTATAGCCCGTATAGGATCCTTACAGCCCCCATAGCATCCCATAGAGCCCCACAGCGCCCTCTACAGCTCCGTAGCCCTCATAGCAACCTATAGAGTCCAGCAGTGCCCTATGGTGTCCTATAACCCATATAGGATCCCCATAGCATCCCACAGAGCCCCACAGCACCCTATAGAGCCCTATAGTGCCCTATACAGCCCTGTAACCCCTATAGGGCCTCACAGCCCCTACAGAGCCCTGTACCCCATAGCCCCTATCCGCCCCATCATCCCCTGCGTTCTCCCTCCTCTCTTTCCCGCGCCACATGCAAACGAAGGGGGCGTGGCCCACCCCCCGCCGGGGAAGGAGGGGAGGGGAGGGGTGTGGCTGCTCACCTGGCCGCGCACCTGCCTGACGCCACCGGGCGGCGCCTCGTCGCACAGCAGTGACGTCACCTGGGGGCCATGGCGGCAGGGCCGGTGCTGGCGCTGTTGCTGCTGCTGCCCGCGGGCGGCGGGGGGGTGCCGGGCGGGCCCGGGAGCGACGGTACGAGGCGAGGGGGGGGCGGGAGGGGGCGGGGATTTGGGGGGGGGAGCGTTTGGGGGGGGGTCCTTTGGAGGGGGAGAAGAGACTGAAGGGAGGGCGGGGCCTAACGGGAAGCGGAAGTTGGGAGGGCCGCGAGGCCACGCCCCCTTGGGGTCCTCCCATTTCTAGCGCCTTTAGGCCCCGCCCACCGCGCCCCCACCCCTTTAGGCCCCTCCCCCTTTGGGTCCCACCCTTTTAAGGCCCCTCCCCCTCTTACCCCCATCTTTTAGGGCCCTCCCCTTTTGTCCCCACCCTTTTGGGCCCCTCCCCCTTTAGCCCAACCCTTTTTGTCCTCCCCCCAACCTTTGAGTGTCCCCAACCCTTGGGCACAAATGGGGACAAATGGGGACACCGTGAGGTCAGAGGGGGACACTTAGGGGACAAATGGGGACAAACGGGGACGCTGTGGGGACAGCTGAGGACAAATAGGGACACCTGGCGATGAATGGAGACATTCTGGGGACAAACGGGGCACCGTGAGGACAAATGGGGACACCGTGAGGTCAGAGGGGGTCACTCTGGGGACAGACAGGGATCCCTTGGGTGCAAATGGGGACAAATAGGGCCAAATGGGGAC
This sequence comes from Gallus gallus, assembly GCF_016699485.2. Classification (NCBI taxonomy): domain Eukaryota; kingdom Metazoa; phylum Chordata; class Aves; order Galliformes; family Phasianidae; genus Gallus; species Gallus gallus. The sequence goes on along the minus strand of NC_052569.1, from coordinate 450,184 downwards.
ACCGTGGGGCCAAATGGGGACACCATGAGGTCAGAGGGGGTCACTGTGGGGACAAACGGGACCCCTGGGGACAAATGGGGACACCATGGAGACACCATGAGGTCAGAGGGGGTCAGTGTGGGGACAGACAGGGATCCCTTGGGTGCAAATGGGGACAAATAGGGCCAAATGGGGACACCGTGGTGACAAATGGGGACACCGTGAGGTCAGAGGGGGTCACTGTGGGGACAGACAGGGACCCCCTGGGGGCAAATGGGGACAAATAGGGCCAAATGGGGACACTGTGGGGACAAATGGGGACACCATGGGGACAAATGGTGACATCATGAGGTCAGAGGGGGTCACTGTGGGGACAGACAGGGACCCCCTGGGTGCAAATGGGGACAAATAGGGCCAAATGGGGACACTGTGGGGCCAAATGGGGACACTCAGTGGCACTCCCACAGCCCCCAGCAAAGCACCACCTCCGGACATCACCGCGCCGTGGGACTCTGCCTACGAAGGTACCACCAAGACGGGGAGTTGGGTTGGGGTGACAATGCCAGGGGTGGGGGGTGACACCCCAGGGTGACACCGACACGTGGCAATGGTGGGTGACTGCACTGGGTGACAGCCGTGGGTGACACCGCCAGGTGGTGATGGGTGACGAGCGGGTGGCATTGCCGGGTGACACCGCTGGGTGACACCGCTGGGTGATGCCATCGGGTGACACCACGAGGTGATGCTGGGTGACAACTGGGTGACCCCGCCAGGCGGTGATGGGTGACACCACAGGGTGACACCGCCATATGATACCGGGTGGCAACCAGGTGACAACACTGGGTGACACTGCCAGGTGATATTAGGTGACAACTGGGTGACGCTGCGTGGTGACGCTGCCAGGTGATGCTGGGTGACACCACCGGGTGATAACTGGGTGACAACCAGGTGACAACACTGGGTGACATTGCCGGGTGATGCCATCAGGTGACACCACCTGGTGGTGATGGGTGACAACGGGGTGACACCGCCATATGATACTGGGTGACAACCAGGTGACAACACTGGGTGACGCTGGGTGACAACTGGTGACACTGCTGGGTGACCCCGACTGGTGGTGATGGGTGACAACTGGGTGACACTGCTGGGTGACAACACTGGGTGACACTGCCAGGTGATGATGGGTGACAACCAGGTGACAATGCTGGGTGACCCCGCCAGGTGATGCTGGGTGACAACTGGGTGACCCCGCCTGATGGTGATGGGTGACAACTAGGTGACATTGCTGGGTGACATTGCTGGGTGACATCACTGGCTGGCCACGCCAGGTGATGCTGGGTGACAACTGGGTGACATTGCTGGGTGACTCTGCCTGGTGGTGATGGGTGACAGCTGGGTGACAATGCTGGGTGACAGCACTGGGTGACACTGCCGGGTGATGCTGGGTGACAACACTGGGTGACACTGCTGGGTGACTCCGCCAGATGGTGATGGATGACAGCCAGGTGACATTGCTGGGTGACATTGCTGGGTGACACTGCTGGGTGATGCTGGGTGACAACAACTGGTGGTGATGGGTGACAACTGGGTGACATTGCTGCGTGACAACACTGGGTGACACTGCTGGGTGACCCCGACTGGTGGTGATGGGTGACAACCAGGTGACACTGCTGGGTGATGCTGGGTGACAACCGGGTGACTTTGCCGGGTGACAACACTGGGTGACACTGCTGGGTGACCCCACCTGGTGGTGATGGGTGACAGCCGGGTGACATTGCTGGGTGACAACACTGGGTGACACTGCCAGGTGATGATGGGTGACAGCACTGGGTGACACTGCTGGGTGACTCTGCCTGGTGGTGATGGGTGACAACCGGGTGACACTGCTGGGTGACAACACTGGGTGACACTGCTGGGCGTCCCCCCCCGGCTGCGCCCCCTCCCGCTGACGGCCGCTGTCCCCGCAGAGCTGTGCGCCGCCCCCCCCCTCACCGGGCCGTGCCGCGCCGCGTTCCACCGTTGGTTCTACAGCCCCCAACACCGCCAATGTCGGCCCTTCATCTACGGCGGCTGCCGCGGGAACCGCAACAACTACCGCGACAGGGAGGAGTGTCTGCAGCGCTGCGGGGGGGGTACGGCGTGGGGACATGGGGGGGGAAGCATGGGGACGTTGGGGGGGTGATATGGGGACATTGGGGGGAAGCATGGGGACATTGGGGGGACATTGGGGGGAGTGACATGGGGACATTGGGGGGGTGATATGGGGACATTGGGGGGACATGGGGGGGGATGCATGGGGACGTTGGGGGGACGTTGGGGGGGTGACATGGGGACATTGGGGAGGTGACGGGGACATTGGGGGGGCATTGGGGGGACATTGGGGGGAGTGACATGGGGACACTGGGGGGATGTTGGGGGGGTGACATGGGGACATTGGGGGAGTGATGGGGACATTGTGGGGACATTGGGGGGAGTGACATGGGGACATTGGGGGGATGTTGGGGGGGTGACATGGGGACATTGGGGGGGTGATGGGGACATTGGGGGGCTGACATGGGGACACTGGGGGACATTGAGGGAATGGGGACACCATGGGGACAGTGGGGGGGACAACATGGGGACAGGGGTGGGGGGGGAATGGGGACTGCATGGGGACATTGGGTGGGGGGGGGGACATTGAGGGGGACAATTGGGGGGGGGGTTGGGGACAGCGCTAGGGACATTATGGGGACAATAAGGACGGGGTGGGGGGCACTGGGGGGAGATATTAGGGGGCTGGGAACATTGGGGGGGGGGATGACAGCAATGGGGACATCACAGTGACCCCCCCCTCCCTCCAGGTGACGGCAGCAGCTGGCACCCCACAGGTGAGCATCCCCCTCACCCCCCCCGCCCCCCCTTCAGGTGACATCGTGCATATGTCCCATTAACACTGTGCCCCCCCCCCCCCCCCCCCCCCCCCCAGCTGTGCTGCTGGCTGTGCTGCTGCTGGCTGTGCTGCTGCTGGCGCTGCTGGCGCTGCTGCTGACCCGTCCCGCTGCCACACAACGCTGCCACCGCCGGAGCCGCGGCGCCGACAAGGAGAGGCTGATGGGCAGCGAGGCCTGAACCCCAAAACGCCCCTCCTTACCCCACAAAAGGGGGGCCGCTGCCCCAAACGGGGCTCTCCTGGCCCCAAAAGGCACCTTTTCGGCTTCTTTCTACCCCCAAATGCCGCTTTTCTACGCCAAAATGTGACATTTCCGCCCCAAAATGTGACGTTTTCACCCCAAAATGCCACTTTTCCATCCCAAAATGTGACATTTTCTCCCCCCAAATGGAGCTTTTCTAACCCAAAATGGGGCATTTTAACTCTAAATGGGGCTTTTCTCCCCCCAAATTGACCGTTTCTATCCCAAAATTGATGGTTTTCCCCCCAAAATGAGGCTTTTCTCCCCCAAAATGAGCTTTTCACACCCAGAATTGACCATTTCTACCCCAAAACGGTGCTTTTCTCCCCCAAAATCGAGCCTTTCTGTCCCAAAATTGAGCTTTTCTAACCCAAAATGGGACATTTTAACCCCAAATGGGGCTTTTCTCCCCCCCCAAATGCCCTTTTTCCCCCCCAAAATGGGCCTTCCCCCCCCCAGGGCTCTGTACTGATTGTCCCCGGGGGGGGAACCAATGAGATTCGCGGTGCTTTTGCACCCATTGGGGCTTTTTAATGAGCAGTAATTAATTAAGGGGTTCCTGGGAGGCTTTTTTTGTACACTTTTAAAGGGATTTTTGGAATAAAGGGAAACGTGAAAACCCCCCCCGCCCCCCTCACCTCTTCCTGTGCCCCATTGGTTTGGGGGGGGGGGGGGGTTTCACCGCGTCCCATGGACCCCACAGAGGACCCCACAGTACCCCTCCCCCCCCCCCAGCACCTCATTGTCACCCTAAGGACCCCACTGTACCCCCCCCCCCCCTTCCCCCCAGCACCATATGGTCACCTTAAGGATCCCACTGTACCCCCCCAGCACCTCATTGTCACTCTGAAGACCCCACCATCCCCCCCCCAACACCCCATTAACACCCCCAGGACCCCCCTCTCCCCCCCTCCCACCCAAAGGACCCCCCTTTGCCCCCCCCCAACCCCTACTGTGACCACCACACCCCAATGGCTCCCATTGTGCGCCTGGTGTATTGTACAGCTGAGGGGGGATGGGGGGGGGGGGGGGGGGGCATTCCCAGAGCCCCAAAAATGGAGTTTTTGGCCTCAAATCAGCGCACCAGGTGGGCGGTGAGGGCGTACATGAAGAGGGGCTGCACGGCTGCGATGGCAGCAGTCAGGTATGTGCGGGGGGGGGAACGGGACCCCCGCCCTGCAACCCCCACAGCTGCCTCTGCCAACAGCTTCAGCCGCAGCGACCGCACCTGGGGGGGGGGAAGGGGTTAAAAGGGGGGGTTATGGGGGGGAGGGGGGAAAATAGGGGGGTTATGTGGGGAGTGAGGGGGATTATAGGGGGGAGGGAGGTTAAATTGGGGGTTATGGGGGGAGGGGGGATAAAATGGGGGGGTTATGGGGGAGAGGGGGGAAAATAGGGGGGGTTATGGGGGAAGTGAGGGGAATTATAGGGGGGAAGGAAGTTAAATTGGGGGTTATGGGGGAGAGGGGGGATAAAATTGGGGGGCTATGGGGGGAGGGGGGATAAAATTGGGGGTTATAGTGGCAATGGGGGCAAAAACTGGGGGTTATGGGGGGGAAATGGGGTAAAACTTGGGGGTTATGTGGGGGAATGGGGTAAAACTTGGGGGTTATGGGGGGGGAATGGGCTAGGAGTAAAAATTAGGGGTTATAGTAGAAATAAGGGGCAAAAATCGGAGGACTATGGGGGGAAATGTGGGTAATAATGGGGGGGAAATGGGGGGGTTCATGGAGGGGTTCATGGGGGAAATAGGGGGGAAGGGGTAGAAATGGAGGGGGTTATGGGGGGGCTGTGGGGGAAGGGGTTAAAACTTGGGGGTTATGGGGGGGGAAATAGGGGGAAGGGGTAAAACTTCGGGGTTATGGGAGAGAGGTCCCCCCATAGATGGGGTCTTCGGGTGGGGGGGGATAACTGACCATGAAGACGAAGATGCTGAGGCAGCACCAGCCCAGCACGGCGTGGTACCCCGTGCTCCCAAACAGCAGCCCGGCCAGCAGCGCTGCGATCATCCTGACGGAGCAGGAAGGGGGAGGGGGCTCATAGACGCCCCCCTCTCCCCCCCCCAGAGGGTTATGGGGTGAGTGGGGGGGTCCTACGGGGCTCACCCCACGTATTTGTATCCGGCGAAGGCCAACAGGTCGGGGGTGCTGAGGTCGGTGGGCAGTGAGAACAGGTAGAGGCTGAGCAGCACCGCCAGCACCTCCAGCAGCAGCCAGGCCAGGGCTGAGCTCGCCTGCAGGCCCAGGCTGTCCGGGGAGAACCTGGGGGGAGAGGGGGGGGGCAGCTGTAGGACCCCCCCCCAGGAACCCCTATGGGGACTCAGAGGGGTTTGGGGACATGGCGGGGTTGGGGGACCCCCAGCAGCAGGCAGGACAGCACTGAGTTCAGCTGCAGCCCCAGGCTGAGCAGGGAGAATCTGAGTGGGGGGAGGGGGGAGGGCAGCTGTAGGACCCCCCTCAAAGATAGGGACCCCCCCCCCCCCCCCCCCCCCCGCAGGGACCCACAGGTATAAGGGGATCTCCCGGGAACCCCCATAGGGACACACGGACCCCCCCAGGACCCCCATAGTGTCCCACTGGGATATGAAGAACCGTGGCAGGACCCCCAGAGGGACACAGTGACCCCCCCTGACCCCCCCACAGACCCACAGGGATATGAGGACCCCCACCCCCCCCACAAACCCACAGGGATATGAGGACCCCCCACAGAAACCCCCATATGGACCCCCCCATAGAGATACGGGGAACCTCTAGGACCCCCCAGGGACATGGGGACCCCCACAAAGACCCACAGGTATATGGGGACCCCCCCAGGAATTCCCCATAGGGACACGGGAACCCCCCCAGGACCCCCATAGGGACCCATAGGGATATGGGGACCCCCCCAGGACCCCCATAGGGATATGGGGACCCCCCCAGGACCCCCACCTGTTCTGGGTGCCCAGCGCCAGCCCGGCCACCAGCAGGTATGTGATGAATGCCATCGCTGTGGGGACAGCATTGGGGACATCAGAGGGGACAGTGGGGGACAACGGGGGACCATTTGGGACAACGATTTGGGACATCTGCAGACATTGGGGCCAATTTGGGACGACTGGGGACGTTTGGGCCAATGGGGACCCTTTGGGATGTTGGGGCCAATGGGGGTATTTATAGACATTGGGGTCCGTGGGGACATTTGGGGACACGTGGGGACATCGGGGCCGTACCTGGGATGTAGAGGTCGGGGGCGTTGACGTCAAAGCGGGGCGCAACCGGACCGTCCTGCTGGTAGTGAACCTGCCAGTCCTGGGCATGGGCAGGGAACGGGGTGGGAATGGGGTGGGAATGGGGTTGGTGGGAAAAGAAGGGAGATCAGAAATGGGATTGGGATCAGGGGTGGGAATGGGATGGGAATGGGACTGGGAATGGGATTGGGATCAGGGGTCGGAATGGGATGGGAATGGGACTGGGAATGGGATTGGGATCAGTGGTGGGAATGGGACTGGGAATGGGATCAGTAGGAAAGGAAATGGGATCAGAAATGGGATTGGGATCAGTGGTGGGAATGGGATGGGACTGGGAATGGGATTGGGAATGAGATCAGTGGGAAAAGAAATGGGATCAGAAATGGGATTGGGATCAGTGGTGGGAATGCGACTGGGAATGGGATTGGGATCAGCAGTGGGAATGGGATGGGAATGGGACCAGTGGGAAATGAAATGGGATCAGAAATGGGATTGGGATCAGTGGTGGGAATGGGATCAGCACTGGGAATGGGAATGGGATCAGCACTGGGAATGGGAATAGGATCGGCACTGGGAATTGGAACAGAAACGGGATCAGAAGCGGGAATGGAACTGGCACTGGGAATTGGAATGGGATCAACGCTGGGAATGGGATCAGCAGAGGGATCAGCGCTGGGAAATAGAGCGGGAATAGGAACGGGACTGGGAATGAGGGAAGAAGGGGGCTGAGATGAGGAGATGTGCTGGGAACGGGGGCAGGAAAACGGGATTGGGAATGAGGGAAGCGCTGAGATTGGGAATGGGAACAATACAGGGACTGGGAACGACACCGGGAATGGGAATGGGACTGGGAATGGGGTCGGGGCACAGACCTGGTGCAGGAAGGGGAAGAAGAGCAGCCCCAGTTTCCTCCCCACGTACACCGTATCCACTGCAAAGTAATACTTGAGCCGCCCCACGGGCAGGAAGCGGTCGATCTGTGGGGCAGAACCCAGCAGTGCCCCACAGCCCCACGCAGAGACCCCCCAGTGTGGGGGATGGGGGGGGGGGGAAGGGGTCTCTGTGGTGGCTTTGGGGCAAAAAAGAGGGGATTTGGGGTCTGTTGGCGGTGAGGGATCTCCACATGACTCCAAAGCCACGGATGCAGAGGTGTTTGGGGGGGAATTGAGGGCAAAAAATGGGGGGCCGGGGCAAAAAATGGGGGGCCGGGGCAAAAAATGGGGGGCCGGGGTCTGAGAGGCGATGGCAGCTCTGGGTTTGGGGACAAAAAAGGGAGGATTTGGGGCCTGACAGATTCTTTCAGTTCTGGATTTGGGGGCCAAAAGTGCTGTTTTGGGGTCCTCCAGCCCCACTCTCGGTCCCCACTGACAGCCCCCCCGCCCCACAGACAGCCCCTGAGCCCCCCTCCCTGACCCACAGCCCCACAGACAGCCCCCCCGCCCCACCCTCACCCCTCAGCCCCCCTCCCAGCCCCACAGACAGCCCCTGAGCCCCCCTCCCTGACCCATAGCCCCCCTCCCAGCCCCACAGACAGCCCCCCCGCCCCACTCACGTTCCGGTCCATCATCTCCCGGCCCTGACTGGCCCAGCTGCTGCCGTACGCCGCGGCGATGGTGGACACGGGCTCGGCCAGGAACGCGGCGGCGGCGGCGGCAGAGGGGTTGGGGGGAGGCGGTGGGGCGGCCCCATAGGCCCTCCCCGGTGCGCTCCCCCCGCTCGTGTCATCGAACAGCGGTCGGGGCTCCGCCATGCGCGGTGGGGCCGGGCCGGGGCCGCGGCGTTTGGGGGCTGTGGGGTGGAAATAAGGGAGGAGGGGGGTCAAGGTGAGGCCTGAGGGGGCCCTATGGGGCCTACGGGGCCCGCGCGGCGCTCACCGAGCCCCGCAGCATCCATAGCACCGCCGCTTCCGGTTGTGGGCTCCTCGAGGCCCCTCCGCTTCCGTTTGTTGCGCTCACGTGACCCAGCGGGAGGAAGCTGTTGGCGGTGGGGCTCTGAGCCCCGCCCACTTCACGTCAGGTGACCGGAAGTGATGGGAGGAAGGAGTCGTTCCGGGAAGTAAAATGGCGGCGGGGAGGTTGCCATGGTGACGGGGCGGGGCCTGGTGAGTGTCGTCGTGGCTACGGGGCCGCCGAGGCCGCAATGGAGGCCTTAAGGGTGACCGTGGTGTCCCCAGGGCCGCGATGTCCCCATGAAGTCCCTACGATGTCCCCATGGTGTCCCCAGGGCCGTAGGGCGGCTGTCCCCAGAGGGGGACGTGGGGGGGGGGGAGTCCCAGCCCTATTAGGGGTCCCAGATCCGGGGGGGTGGGGGGGGGGAAGGCGCCATCCGGGGGTCCCAAAGCCGTGGGGGTGTCCCATCTGGGCAGCCCCGGCCCCATTGTGGGGGGGGGGGTCGCAGTTCTATGGGGGTTCCCAGTTCCATAGTGGGGGTCTCAGACCCATGGGGGTCTCAGTGCCATCTTGGGGGGGTCCACAGATGTCCATTGGTGTCCCAATTCTATGGAGGAGACCCCGTTCTATAGAGGGGGGGTCCCAGTTCTATGGGGGGGGGGGGGTCCCAGTTCCATAAGGGGGGTCCCAGGGCCATCTTGGTGGGGGGGGGGGGGGAATGTCCCAGTCCTATGGGGGGGGGTCCCGCTTCTATGGGAGGGGAATCCTTTAGGGATCCTAGTCCCGTTTTGGGGGGGGGGGGGGAGGAATTCCCCGTCCTTTTAGGGGTTCAAGATCCCGGGGGGGGGTCCCAAATCCATATCTAGACACACACACACACACCCCATATAAACTTCTTTTATAGAAAACCTTTATTCTGTAAAATAAGTTTGTGGGGAGGGGGGCAGTGTGGGAAGGGGGGAGGGGGGGGGGGTCCAGGTGGTGCTCCCAGTGCCTATAGCCCCCTCCCCCCCCCTCCAGCCCCCCCTCCCGGCCCTATATATACACAGATAATAAATACAGAATACAGCGTCCCCCTCCCGGGGGGGGGTCAGGCGCGGGGCCGGGTGGGGATGCAGCGGGGGGGGCTCTGGGCCAGCATGGAGCCGGGGGGGCAGAAGCAGCGGAAGGAGCCGAGCGTGTTGAGGCAGCGACCCCCCCCACACAGAGAGGGGTCCGAGCACTCATCGATGTCTGTGGGGAGAGAGGGACTGGGATTAAGGGGGGATTGGGACTGGGATTAAGGGGGATTGGGATTGGGATTTAGGATTAAGGGGGATTGGGATTGGGATTTGGGATTAAGGGGGATTGGGATTGGGATTTGGGATTAAGGGGGGACTGCATTTGGGATTAAGGGGGGATTGGGATTAAGGGGGATTGGGATTAGGGATTGGGATTAAAGGGGGGACTGGGATTGGGATTAAGGGGGATTGGGATTAGGGATTGGGATTAAGGGGGATTGGGATTAGGGATTGGGATTAAGGGGGGACTGGGATTGGGATTAAGGGGGATTGGGATTTGGGATTGGGATTAAAGGGGATTGGGATTTGGAGAAGTGGGATTGGGATTTGGAGGCAAACGAATGGGATTTGGGGGCAAATAATGGGATTTTTTGACAAATGAATGGGATTTGGGGACAAATGAAAGGGATTTTAGGCCAAATGAATGGGATTTTGTGACGAATAGGATTTTGTGACAAATGAATGGGATTTTAGGCGAAACGAATGGGATTTGGGGGCAAATAATGGGATTTGGGGGCAAATAATGGGATTTGGGGGCTAAACGGGTGTGCCGCGGGGGGCCCGGGGGGGCTGCGCACCGATGCATGCCATGCGCGCGCGGTGCAGGCGGAAGCCGGGGTTGCAGATGCAGGTGAAGCCGCGGGGGATTCTGACGCAGCGGCCGTTCTCACAGCCACTGAGAACCCCACACTGCTCGGGGGGCAGCGCCTCCGCCGGGGGGGGGGGCTGCAGTGGGGGGGGGGGGTCCCGTATTACAGCCCGACCCCCCCCCAACTCCCACCCAAATCCCATAACAAAAACAAACCCGCCAAATGTGACCGCGATACCCCCGAAATCCCGTTAAAATGAACCCAAATCCCATTCAAAAGCCCCCAAACCCCATAAAAAAAAAGGCCCGAACGCCATTGAGGGAATGGAAGATCCCATTCTGCATCCCCAAATCCCACTGAAATACTCCACAGCCCCATTAAAAAGAACCCAAATCCCATTCAGAAACCGAAAGATCCCACTTTATGGCCACAAATCCCATTAAAAAAAAACCCCAAATCCCACTCCAAATCCCCAATTCCCATTAGAAAGAACCCAAAATCCCATCTAAAAGCCCAAAAACCCTTTAAAAATGCCCCAAATCCCATTAAGGAAACAGAAGATCCCGCTCCACAACCCCAAATCCCACTAAAATACCCCAAAATCCCATAAAAAAGCCCCAGATCCCATTAAGGAAACAGAAAAATCCCACTCTACATCCCCAAATCCCATTAAAAAACCCCAAATCCCATTGGAAAGGAGAAAAACCCCACTCAAAATCCTCCAAATCCCATTAAGAAGAACCCAAAATCCCACTAAAATATCCCCAAATGCCATTAAAAAGCCCCCAAATCCCATTAAGGAAACGGAAGATTCCACTCTATGTCCCCCAGTCCCAATAAATACCCCAAAATCCCATTAAAAAAACCCAAATCTCATTCAGAAGACCCAAATCCCCCCAAACCCCCCCCAAAACCCCCAATCCCCCCCACCTTCCCCCCATAAAGCCCCCCAAATCCCCCCAACCCCCCCCAAAAAGAGACCCCATAAACCCCCCCCAAACAAATGCCCCCCCCCCCCAAACTCACTACCCCCAGTGCCCCCCCACATCCCCACGGGGGGGCCCCCAAATCCCCCCAACCCCCCCCCAAAAACCCCCAATCCCCCCCACCTTCCCCCCATAAACCCCCCTCCCAAAAAGAGATCCCATAAACCCCCCCCAAACAAATGCCCCCCCCCCAGACTCACCATCCTCAGTGCCCCCCCCCACGTGCACTCAGATCCCCGCGGGGGGGCCCCCAAATCCCCCCAACCCCCCCCAAAAACCCCCAATCCCCCCCACCTTCCCCCCATAACCCCCCCCCAAAAACCCCATAACCCCCCCCCAAACAAATGCCCCCCCCCACGCCCTCAGACCCCCACATCCCCACGGGGGGGCCCCCAAATCCCCCCCCCCCCCCCCAAACTCACCATCCTCGGTGCCCCCCCCCGGGCGCTCAGCCCCCCACATCCCCGGGGGGGGCTCCACCTCTTCTTCCTCCACCTCCTCCTCCTCGGGGGGGGCTCGATAGGAGCGGGGGGGGCCACCCCCCCCACCCCCCCCCACCGCCCCCCCGAAATCCCCCATCTCTTCGTAGAAGAGGGGGGGGAGGGCGTAGGCCCCCCCCCCAAGGGGGTCGGAGGGGTAATAGGGCCGCGGTGGGGGGGGGAGGTCCGGGTAGGGTAAAGGGAGGGGGGGGGGGGGCGTAAGGCAGCCCATATGGGGAGGGGGGGAATGGGGGGGAGAAGGGGGGGCCCGAATACCGGGGGGGGTCCGGGGGGGGGCGGAGAGCGTTGCATAGGAACTCAAAGTCGTCTGTTGGGATAATTGGAGGGGGGGGTTAAAAAATATATGGGGTTATGGGGGGGTAAAAATATGGGGGGGGGGCATAAATGGGGGGAGTAAAAATATGGGGGGGTAAATGGGGGTGGGGGGGTAAAAATATGGGGGTATAGGGGGGGAAATGGGGGGGGGAACCTATGGGGATATGGGGGGGGCACATTTGGGTTTATTATGGGGTTATGGGGTGGGGAATATGGGGTTATGGGGTGGGAAGGGGTAGGGCCTCCCCTTGTCTGCATCTGGGGGTGGGGGGGGCACAATGGGGGGGTCAGCTTTATTCGGGGGGGGGGTGGGAGACTGTATTATGGGGGGGTGGAGGGTATAGAGATATTATGGGATGTGGGGTGTGACCTATAGGGTTATGGGATGTGGGCTAGGGGTTATAGGGTTATGGGATTATGGGGTGTGGGCTATGGGCTGTATGGGGTGTGGGCTGTAGATTTATGGGGTATGGGCTATGGGCTATAGGGTTATGGAGTTATTGGATGTGTGCTATGGGCTAAAGGGTTATGGGCTGTGGGCTATGGGTTGTAGGGTTATGGGGTGTGGGCTGTGGGGTTATGGGGTGTGGGCTGTAGGGTTATGGGGTATGGGCTATGGGGTTCTGGGGCTATGAGGTTCTGGGGTTCTGGGGCCATTGGGGGCGCCATACCTGAGTCCCGTGCGGGGCACAGCGCGCAGTCCATACCCCACGCGGCCCCATAGAGGCAGCAGCACTCGCTGTAGGGCAGCGCGCGGTCCAGGCGGGGGCGGCCGCACACGAGGTCGGGGCCAACCTCCTGCCAGCACAGCCCCACAGCGTCCTCTGCGGGAGGGCGTCAGCGGGGGCGGGGGGCGTGTGGGGGCGTGGGGGGGTGTGGGGGTATGGGGATGTGGGGGGATGTGGGGGCATGGGGAGTATGGGGGGCATGGGGGTTATGGGGGGGCATGGGGGGGTTTTGGGAGGCATGGGGATGTGGGAGGTATGGGGGGATGGGGGTATAGGGGGGCATGAGGGGGGCGTTGGGGGATGTGGGGGGTATGGGGGGGATGTGGGGGATGTGGGGATGTGGGGGGCATGGGGGGGGCGTGGGGGGATGTGGGGGGCATGGGGGGACATGGGGATATGGGGGGATATGGGGGGACATGGGAGGACATGGGGGGACATGGGGGTCACATGGGGTGACACACTATGACACAGGATGACATAGGGGGACATGGGGTGACATGGGGTGAAATTGGGGTGCCATGGGGTGACACAGGATGACACGGGGTGCCATGGGGTAACATTGGGGTGACACAGGATGACATAGGATGACATTGGGGTGCCATGGGGTGACATTGGGGTGCCATGGGGTGACACGGGATGCCATGGGGTGCCACGGGGTGCCATTGGGGTGCCATGGGGTGACACGGAGTGACATTGGGGTGCCATGGGGTGCCATTGGGGTGACACGGGATGACACGGAGTGACATTGGGGTGCCATAGGATGACATAGGGTGACATTGGGGTGCCATGGGGTGCCATTTGGGTGCCATGGGGTGACACAGGACGACATGGGGTGCCATTGGGGTGCCATTGGGTGACATGGGGTGACATTGGGGTGTGATGGGGTGCCATAGGGTGACATGGGGTGACATGGGGTGACATTGGGGTGCCATGGGGTGACATGGGGTGTCATGGGGTGCCATTGGGGTGCCATGGGAACACATGGGGTGCCATGGGGTACCATGGGGTGCCATGGGGTGCCATTGGGGTGACATGGGGTGACAGTGGGGTGCCATGGGGTGCCATTGGGGTGACACGGGATGACACGGAGTGACATTGGGGTGCCATAGGATGACATAGGGTGACATTGGGGTGCCATAGGGTGCCATTGGGATGCCACGGGGTGCCATGGGGTGACATTGGGGTGCCATGGGGTGACATGGGGTGACACAGGACGACATGGGGTGCCATTGGGTGACATGGGGTGACATTGGGGTGCCATGGGAACACATGGGGTGCCATGGGGTACCATGGGGTGACATGGGGTGCCATTGGGGTGCCATGGGGTGACATGGGGTGACACTGGGGTGCCATAGGGTGCCATGGGGTGACATGGGGTGTCATGGGGTGCCATTGGGGTGCCATGGGAACACATGGGGTGCCATGGGGTACCATGGGGTGACATGGGGTGCCATTGGGGTGCCATGGGGTGAGAGTCGCACCGTGGCCGCGGGTGTCGTTGGGGACGCAGCGGCGCTGCGCTCCGTCCAGCACCAGGGGGGGGCTGCAGACGCAGTAATAGGAGCCCACCGTGTTGACACAGCGCCCCCCAACGCACGGCCCCAAATCGCCCTCATCGCGGCACTCGTCGTTGTCTGAGGGCGGCAGCGGGATTGGGATTGGGATTACGGGGGTGGGATTATGGGGGTGGGATTATGGGGGATGGGTTTGGGATTGGGATTACGGGGGTGGGATTATGGGGGTGGGATTATGGGGGATGGGGTTGGGGGTGGGATTGGGATTACGGGGGTGGGATTATGGGGGTGGGATTATGGGGGATAGGGTTGGGATTGGGATTGGGATTTTGGGGGTGGGATTATGGGGGATAGGGTTGGGATTGGGATTAGGATTGGGATTATGGGGGATAGGGTTGGGGTTGGGATTGGGATTTTGGGGGTGGGATTATGGGGGATAGGGTTGGGATTGGGATTATGGGAATTGGGATTGGGATTATGGGGGGTGAGGTTGGGATTAGGATTGGGATTATGGGGGCGGGATTATGGGGGTGGGGTTGGGATTTGGATTAAGATTGGGATTATGGGGGGTGGGGTTGGGATTGGGATGGTGGGAGGTGGAGTTGGGGTTGGGATTATGGGGGTAGGGTTGGGATTGGGAGTGGGATTAGGATAGGGATTATGGGGGTTGGGATTGGGAGTGGGATGGTGGGGGGTGGAGTTGGGATTGGGATTATGGGGGTAGGGTTGGGATTAGGAGTGGGATTAGGATAGGGATTATGGGGGGGTGGGGTTGGGATTAGGATTGGGACTGGGGTTTATGATTGGAATGGGGATTAGGGATGGGATTAGGATTGGAATGGGGTTGGGATTGGGATTGGGATTAGGGGGCACCCACCGACGCACTGCAGGTGCTCCCGCTCATAGTAGTACCCCGTGGGGCAGTAGCAGCTGAAGCCGGGGGCTGCGTTGATGCAGACCCCCCCCCGGCACAGGTGGGGCGCAAACATCAGGCACTCATCCACGTCTGGGGGGGGAGGGGGGGTCTTCAAATGGGGGGGACCCCAAAAATGGGGAGAGCACCCCAAAATGGGGGGGAAAAAACCCAGAATAGAGGAGGGAGACAAAAAAAATGGGGAGGGGTACCCAGAATGGGGGGGGGGGTGGGAGGGGGGACCCCAAAATAGAGGGGGGAGCCCAAAAAGTGGGGAGGGGTATCCCGAAATGGGGGGGGACCCCAAAATAGAGGGGGGATCTCAAAAGGTGGGAAGGGGTATCCCAAAATGGGGGGGGGACCCAAAAATAGAGGGCGAGCCCAAAAGGTAGGGAGGGGTACCCAGAATGGAGGGGGACCCCAAAATAGAGGGGGGAGCCCAAAAGGTGGGGAGGGGTACCCAGAATGGGGGGGGACCCCAAAATAGAGGGGTGCCATCCCCAAAGGGGGTCCCTCTGGGTGCCCCCCCCCCACGCAGCACTCACCCCCGGGGGGGCCGTGGGGTGCGGCGCTCCGTCCCATCCCATGGGGGCAGAGGCTGCGCTGCTCGGCTGTGGGGTGACAGTGGGGTCACCCCTGTGTGAGTCACAGCCCCACCCCAACCCCAATCCCATCCCCATCCCAACCCCAATCCCAATCCCAATCCCAATCCTGACACCGCAGCCCCCACGCCCACCCCATTGATCCCACTGACCCCCTTGTCCCCACCACCCCATCACCCCCTTTATCCCATTGACCCCACTGACCCCATTGTCCCCACCGTCCCCTTTATCCCATTGACCCCACTGTCCCCACTGACCCCAATGTCCCCACCATCCCCACCATCCTCATCATCCCCTTCATCCCCTTCATCCCACTGACCCCACTGACCCCAGTCCCATTGACCCCCTGTCCCCATTGACCCCAATGTCCCCATCACCCCCTTTATCCCACTGACCCCATTGACCCCAATGTCCCCATCACCCCCTTTATCCTATTGATCCCCCATCCTCACTGTTCCTATTGACCCCAACGTCCCCATTGACCCCACCATCCTCATCATCCCCTTTATCCCACTGACCCCCCATCCCCACTGTCCCCATTGACCCCATTGTCCCCACCGTCCCCTTTATCCCATTGACCCCACTGTCCCCACTGTCCCCATTGACCCCAATGTCCCCACCATCCCCACCATCCTCATCATCCCCTTTATCCCACTGACCCCATTGACCCCAATGTCCCCATCACCCCCTTTATCCCATTGACCCCATTGAGTCCAATGTCCCCATCACCCCCTTTATCCCATTGACCCCCCCATCCCCACTGTCCCCATTGACCCCAATGTCCCCACCATCCCCATCACCCCCTTTATCCCCCTGACCCCACAGACCCCCCTGACCCCCCCACCCCCATATCCCACCGGTGCCATCCTTTGGACAGGCCGCCTCCTGCTCGCAGCGCGGCCCCCACGCCCACCCCACGGCGCAGCAGCACTGCTGCCTGCTGACGTTGGCCGCCAGCACTCCGCACGCCGGGCTGTAACACATCGTGGGGTCGCTGCTGACCCCCGGGGGGGGCGGCTGAGTGACCCCCCCCCCGCAGGTCCCCGTCACCGGGTCGAATTCGTGCCCGTCCGTGGGGCACAGGCAGAGGAAGGAGCCGTCCACGTTCTCGCACCGCGCCGCCCCACACACCCCAGGCAGCGTGGCGCACTCATCCACATCTATAGGGTGAGAAGAGGGGGGGGTCACCACCCCCATAACGACCCCCCCCCGCCCCACACCCCGTCCCCATAATGACCCCCCTCACCCTGGCAGTGGTGGCCGTGGGGTGCGGCCTCGTAGCCCTGGTGGCAGGCGCACTGGAAGGAGCCGGGCAGGTTATGGCACACGGCGTGAGCCCCACAGCGCGGCACCGGCCCCGAACACTCGTCCTCGTCTGGGGGAGGGAGCCGTGGGGTCAGCAAAAGGGGGGGGGAGGGGGGGAAGTGGGGGTTCAGGGGGTCCCCACTGGGCTGGGAGCCAATGAACCCCCGACTCCATGGAGTGGGCATTGGGGTCCGTCTTCATCCCAACCCCATTGTGCGGTCCCACTCAAGCCCAACCCCATGGAATGGGTATTGGGGTCCCCACTGGAGTGGTCCCATTGAACCCCAAAACCATGGAATGGGCATTGGGGTCCTCATTGGGGTCATCCCATTGAACCCCAACCCCATGGAGTGGGCATTGGGGTCCCCACTGGAGTGATCTCATTGAACCCCGACCCCATGGAATGGGCATTGGGGTCCATCTCCATCCCAACCCCATTGTGCGGTCCCACTCAACCCCATCCCATCGAATGGACATTGGGGTCTCCATTGGAGTGGTCCCACTGAACCCCGACCCCATAGAGTGGGCATTGGGGTCCCCACTGGGGTTGTCTCATTGAACCCCAAAACCATGGAATGGGCATTGGGGTCCCCACTGGGGTGGTCCCATTGAACTCCGACCCCATGGAGTGGGCATTGGGGTCCATCTTCATCCCAACCCCATCGTGTGGTCCCACTCAATCCCATCCCATCGAATGGGCATTGGGGTCCCCACTGGAGTGGTCCCATTGAACCCCAAAACCATGGAATGGGCATTGGGATCCCCACTGGAGTGATCCCATTGAACCCCAACCCCATAGAATGGGCATTGGGGTCCACCTCCATCCTAACCCCATTGTGTGGTCCTACTGACCCCATGGAATGTCCATTGGGGTCCTCACTGGAGTGGTCCCATTGAACCCCAACCCCACGGAATGGTCCCCAATGTCCATCTCCATCCCAACCCCATTGTGTAGCCCCATTGAACCCCAACCCCACGGCCGGGTTACCCCACTCACCCTCGCACTCCCCGCTGTCCCGCAGTCGGTACCCGGGGGGGCATTCGGGGACGCAGCGGAACGACCCCGGGATGTTCTGGCAGCGCTGCGCCCCACACAGCCTCGGCCCGTGCTCCTGGCACTCATCCACATCTGTGGGGTCAGGAACGGCCCAGACCGTGGGGTCTTCGTCCCTTCCCCAATCCCATCCCCATCCCCATCCCCATCTCCATCCCCATCCCATCTCAATCCCGTTCCTAAATCCCATCCCATCTCATTCCCATCCCCATCCCCATCTCCATCCCCATCCCCATCCCATCTCATCCCCATCCCAATCCTGATGCCATCCCCATCTCCATCCCATAATAATCCCATCCCCATCCCATCCCAATTCCATTCCCAGTCCCGTTGCAATCTCACCCCATTCCCACAATTCCAATCCCACCCCAATCCCAATCGCATCGCAATCCCATCCCACCCCAATCCCAATCCCACCCCAATCCCATCCCACCCCAATCCCATCCCCACTCCAATCCCAATCCCACCCCATCCCCACCCCAATCCCAATCCCATCCCATCCCCACCCCAACCCCAACCCCACCGCAACCCCACCCCAATCCCAATCCCACTGCAACCCCACCCCACTCCCAACCCCACCGCAACACCACCCCAATCCCAATCCCACCCCACCCCAATCCCATCCCCACCCCAATCCCAATCCCAATCCCAATCCCACCCCACCCCACTCCCATCCTCACCCCAATCCCATCCCCACCCCAATCCCAATCCCAATCCCACCCCACCCCACCCCACTCCCATCCTCACCCCAATCCCATCCCCACCCCAATCCCACCCCACCCCACTCCCATCCTCACCCCAATCCCATCCCTACCCCAATCCCAATCCCAACCCCATCCCCACCCCACCCCATCCCCACCCCACCCCACTCCCATCCTCACCCCAATCCCATCCCCACCCCAATCCCACCCCACCCCACCCCACCCCACTCCCATCCTCACCCGTGCACCGTTTCCGTGCGCTGTCGGATCGGAACCCCGCCGGGCAGTGGCACTCGAAGGCGCCGTCGGTGTTGACGCAGCGGCCGCCCTCACAAACATCCCCACGGCTGCACTCATCCACGTCTGGGGGGTCGGGGGGGGAAGTGGGGGGGGGGGGTGAGGCTGGGATGGGGGCTGGGGTGGGGTTGGGATTGGGGTGGGGATGGGGTGGGGTTGGGATTGGGATTGGGATTGGGATTGGGGTGGGGTTGGGGTGGGGTTGGGGTTGGGATTGGGATTGGGGTGGGGATGGGATTGGGATTGGGGTGGGATTGGGATTGGGGTGGGGATTAGGGTGGGATTGGGGTGGGGATGGGATGGGATTGGGGTGGGGTTGGGATTGGGGTGGGGATGGGGTGGGATTGGGATTGGGGTGGGAGTGGGGTGGGGTGGGGTGGGAGTGGGGTGGGGTGGGATTGGGATTGGGATTGGGGTGGGGTTGGGATGGGATTGGGGTGGGAATGGGTCTGGGATCGGGACTGGGATTGGTGCTGTGAATGGCACCGGGATGGTGCCGAGGACGGGACGGCCATATGGACCCAACAGCGGGACGGGGACCACAGGGGGGGGCTGGAACCACCATGGGATATACGGGGGGGGTGGGGACGGGAAGGGGTGGCATTGAGGGGACAGCAGTGGGGTCGGGGACAGACAGACCGCGGCAGGCGGTGCCATCGGGGGCGGCGGCGTAGCCCTGAGCGCAGAGGCAGCGGTAGGAGCCGTCCGCGTTGAGGCATTCGCCGTGGGGGAAGCAGAAGTCGCCCTCCAGGCACTCATTGACATCTACGGGGGACACCAAAGGGGGGGTGGGCGGTTAAGGGGGGGGTGACACGGAGGGGGGGTCCCCGAGGCGTCCCTCACCTTCACACGGCGCGCCGGCGGCGGCCGCCCGGTAACCACGTTGGCATTGGCAGAGGAAGGAGCCCTCGGTGTTGGTGCAGCGGCCGCGGGGACCGCATGGAGCAGCAGAGGAGCATTCGTCCACATCTATGGGGGGAGGCGGGGAGGGGGGCGGGGGGTGATGGGGTGGGGGGGTGGCATTAGGATGGGGGGGTGGCAACGGGGTGGGGGGTGGCGTTGGGGTGGGGGGTTGGCAACGGGGTGGGGGGTGGTGATGGGATTGGGGGGTGGCGTTGGGGTGGGGGGGTGGCGATGGGGTGGGGGGTGGTGATGGGATTGGGGGGTGGCGTTGGAGTGGGGGGTTGGCAATGGGGTGGGCAATGGGGTGGGGGGTGCAATTGGGATGGGGGGTAGCGTTGGGGTGGGGGGGTGGCATTAGGATGGGGGGGTGGCAACGGGGTGGGGGGTGGCGTTGGGGTGGGGGGTTGGCAACAGGGTGGGGGGTGGTGATGGGGTGGGGGGTTGGCAATGGGGTGAGGGGTGCAATTGGGACGGGGGGTGGTGATGGGATTGGGGGGTGGCGTTGGGGTGGGGGGTTGGCAATGGGGTGGGCAATGGGGTGGGGGGTGCAATTGGGATGGGGGGTAGCGTTGGGGTGGGGGGGTGGTGTTGGGATGGGGGGGTGGCAATGGGGTGGGGGGTGATAATGAGGTGGGGGTATTGATGGGATGGGGGTGGTGTTGGGATGGGGGGGTGGCAAAGGGATGGGGGATGGTGTTGGGGTGGGGGGTTGGCAATGGGGTGAGGGGTGCAATTGGGATGGGGGGTGGTGATGGGATTGGAGGGTGGCATTGGGGTGGGGGGTTGGCAACAGGGTGGGGGATGGTGTTGGGGTGGGGGGTTGGCAATGGGGTGAGGGGTGCAATTGGGATGGGGGGTGGTGATGGGATTGGAGGGTGGCATTGGGGTGGGGGATGGCAAAGGGATGGGGGTGGTAATGAGGTGGGGGTGTTGATGGGATGGGGGTGGCATTGGGATGGGGGGGGTGGCAATGGGGTGGGGGGGGTGATGGAATGAGGGGTGGTATTGGTGGTGTTGGGGGGGTGGAGATGGGATGGGGGGGTGGCAATGGAGTGGGGGTGGTGTTGGAGGGGTGGTGTTGGGGGGGTGGCGTTGGGGGTGGGGGGTGGCAATGGGGTGGGGGTGGTGATGGGATGAGGGGTGGTATTGGTGGTGTTGGGGGGGTGGAGATGGGATGGGGGGTGGCAATGGGGTGGGGGGGTGGGGGTTACCTGCACAGCGGCCGTGGCGCAGCTGGAAGCCATCGGGGCACGGGCGGCACTGGAAGGAGCCGGGGGTGTTGAGGCACTCCTGGCCGGGGCACGCGGTGGGGGTCTCACATTCGTTGATGTCTGTGGGGACCGCCGGGGCGGTAATGGGGTGGGGGGTGGTCATGGGGGGGGGGGAACTCCGTGGGTGGTTGGTGTGTGGATGGCGACGCCAAGGATGAGCCCACAGATGGTGGCCCCATGGATGTGATGACCCCATAGGTGATGACCCCATAGGTGATGACCCCATGATTGCTGACCCCACGGACATGATGACTCCACGGACACAGTGACCCCATAGATGATGACCCCATGGACACAGTGACCCCGTGACTGATGACCCCATGGACACGATGACCCCATAGATGATAACCCCATGGACACGATGACCCCATGGACACAGTGACCCCATAGATGATGACCCCATGGACACAATGACCCCATAGATGATGACCCCACAGACACAATGACCCCATGGATACAGTGACCCCATAGATGATGACCCCATGGACATGATGATCCCATGGACAAAGTGACCCCATGGACACAGTGACCCCATGACTGATGACCCCATGGACACGATGACCCCATAGATGATGACCCCATGGACACGATGACCCCATAGATGATGACCCCACAGACACAATGACCCCATGACCGATGACCCCACGGACACAATGACCCCATGACTGATGACCCCACGGACACAGTGACCCCATAGATGATGACCCCATTAACACAATGACCCCACGGACACAATGACCCCATGACCGATGACCCCACGGACACGATGACCCCACAGAGACGACGGCGCCGTGCCGCAGCCCCCCCCGCCCCCACCTCACCCTCGCAGTGCCCCCCATGCGTGGCGGAGCGGAACCCCGCGTTGCAGACGCAGCGGAAGGAGCCGGGGAGGTTCTCACAGCGGCCGTGGGCGCACGGCGGGGGGCTTTGGGCGCACTCATCCACATCTGCCATTAGCACAGCATCGTCCCGGCCCCGGCCCCATTGTGTCCCATCCCGTCCCATCCCATCCCAACCCCATTGTGTCCCATCCCATCCCATCCCATCCCGTCCCATCCCATCCCAACCCCATTGTGTCCCATCCCATCCCATCCCATCCCATCCCAACCCCACTGTGTCCCATCCCATCCCAACCCCAGCATGTCCTCATCCCATCCCATCCCATCCAACCCCATTGTGTCCCATCCCCATCCCATCCCAACCCCAGCGTGTCCCCATCACATCCCATCCCAACCCCATCGTGTCCCCATTGTGTCCCTATCATGTCCCTATCTCATCCCATCCCACCCCATCCCCATCCCATCCCACCCCATCTCCATTCCCATCCCATCCCCATGATGTCTCCATCCCATCCAATCCAATCCCACCCCATCCCACCCCATCCCCACCCCCATCCCATCCCATCCCCTACCCTAATCCCATCCCATCCCCATCCCCATCCCCATCCCATCCCATCCCATCCCATCCCACCCCATCCCACCCCCATCCCCACCCCCATCCCATCCTATCCCATCCCATCCCCTACCCTAATCTCATCCCATCCCATCCCCATCCTCATCCCATCCCATCCCACCCCACCCCCACCCCCACCCCACCCCATCCCATCCCCATGATGTCTCCATCCCATCCAATCCAATCCCACCCCATCCCACCCCATCCCCACCCCCATCCCATCCCATCCCCTACCCTAATCCCATCCCATCCCCATCCCCATCCCCATCCCCATCCCCATCCCATCCCATCCCATCCCATCCCATCCCACCCCATCCCACCCCATCCCCACCCCCATCCCATCCTATCCCATCCCATCCCCTACCCTAATCTCATCCCATCCCATCCCCATCCCCATCCCATCCCACCCCATCCCCACCCCCACCCCCACCCCACCCCACCCCATCCCATCCCCATGATGTCTCCATCCCATCCAATCCCACCCCACCCCACGATGCCCCCCCTTCCCCCCCCGGTTCTGACCATGGCAGTCGGTGCCGGCGCTGCCGGGTCGGTACCCGGCGTTGCAGACGCAGCGGAAGCTGCCCACCGTGTTCTCACAGCGGCCGTGGGAGCAGGGGAGGGGGCTGCGGCGGCACTCATCCACGTCTGGGGGGGTCACGGGGTGTTGGGGGGGGGAAGGGGGAAGGAAGGAGGGGTGGAGGGAGAGATGGAGAGAGGGAGGGATGGGCGGAGGGAGGAGAGAAGGGGAGAAGAGGGAGGAAGGAAGGGAGGGAGGGAAGAAAGGAGAGAGAGAAGGAAGGAGAGGGAGGGAGGGAAGGAGGAGAGAAGGGGAGAAGAGGGAGGAAGGAAGGGAGGGAGAAAGGGAGGGAGGGAAGAAAGGAGAGAGAGAAGAAAGAACAGAGGGAGGGAGGGAGGAATGGAGGGAGAGAAGGAAGGAGAGAGGGAAGGATGGAGAGAGAGAGGGACGGAGGGAGGAACGGAGGAAGGGATGGGAGGAAGGAGAGGGGGAGAAGAGGGAGGAAGGAAGGGAGGGAGAGGGAGGGAGAGAGGGAGGGATGCGGGGAGGGAAAGAGGAAGGAAGGGAGGGAGAAAGGGAGGGAGGGAGAGAAGGAAGAAAGGAGAGAGGGAAGGAAGGAGGGAGGAATGGAGGGAGAGGTGGAGGGAGGGAGGGGTGGGAGGGAGGAGAGAAGGGGAGTAGATTGGATGCATGGGGAGGTGGGTGGACAAAGGGGGAGAGGGGTGGGTGCATGGGGGGGGTGCACGGAGAGCTGGGGGCGTGGGGGGGTGCATGGGGGGGTGGGCGCGTGGGTGGGGGGTGCATGGAGGGATGGGTGCATGAGGGGGTGGACACGTGGGTGGGGGGTGCTGGGGGGGATGGGGAGGTGGGTGCAGGGGGGGGGGTGCATGGGGGGGTGCATGGAGGGATGGGTGCATGGGGGCACGGAGAGATGGGTGCAGTGGGGGGGAGGGGGCATGGGGAGGTGGGTGCATGGGGGGGTGGGCACGTGGGTGGGGGGTGCTGGGGGGGATGGTTGGGTGCATGGGGGGGTGGGGAGGTGGGTGCAGGGGGGGTGGGTGCACGGGTGGGTGCATGGAGGGACGGGTGCATGGGGGGGTGGGGAGGTGGGTGCAGGGGGGGTGGGTGCATGGGTGGGTGCATGGAGGGACGGGTGCATGGGGGCACAGGGGGGTGGGTGCGGGGGGGTGGTGTTGTGTGCAGGGGGGGCTGTGCGGGGGGCAGCACTCACCGATGCAGTGCGTGCCCTGCGTGCTGAGCCAGAAGCCGTTGTGGCACACACACGTGTAGCCGCCGCCACGCGGCACGCAGCGCCCCGGCCCACACAGCTGCGGGTTCCGCTCGCACACCCCGGCTGCAACGCAGGGCCACAATGCACTGTGCCTGCGACTGCACACGCGTGTGCAACCCCGCGCATGCAGGCGGGCAGGCGGGCACGCACGTGTCGCCCCACACGCGTGCAGCTGGGCACGCCTGCGACCGCCCCGCGGTGCCGTCATGCACGCGTGTGACCGCGCATGCAACCGTGCATGCGTGCAGCTGCCCCGGCGTGCACCCGCAGACACACGCAGCAGCCATGCACACGCCACGGGCACACACGTGGAACGGGACACGCGTGCAGACGCGCGCAGTGACCGCCGCGGTGCTCCCACCTGGCAGCGGTGTGGGGGGGGGGGCCCTGCAGCCCTTGGGTGGGGCGCGGCACAATGACCACCTCTGGGCCGGGGGGGGGCACCTGGGGGGCACAGAGGGGCACTTTGGGGGCATACGAGGGCACAAAGTGATGCCTCAGGGACACACGGGGGCGCTTTGGGGACACAGGAGGGCGCAAAGTGGCTCTTTGGGGACATATGAGGGTGCAAAGTGGCACCTGGGGGGCACAGAGGGGCACTTTGGGGGCATATGAGGGCACAAAGTGACACCTCAGGGACACACGGTGGCACTTTGGGGACATATGAGGGCACAAAGTGGCACTTTGGGGACATACAGTGGCACTTTGGGGACACACGGTGACAGTTTGGCGGCATATAGAGGCAGAAAGTGGCACTCTGGGGACACATGGTGGCACTTTGGGGACATATAAGGGCACAAAGTGGCACTTTGGGGACATATAAGGGCATAAAGTGGCACTTTGGGGTCACAGAGTGGCACTTTGGGGGCATATAAGGGCACATAGTGGCACTTTGGGGACATATGAGGGCACAAAGTGACACCTCAGGGACACACAGGGGCACTTTGGGGACATATAAGGGCATAAAGTGGCACTTTGGGGACATACAGTGGCACTTTGGGGACATATGAGGGCATAAAGTGGCACTTTGGGGACACAGGAGGGCACAAAGTGACACCTGAGGGACACACGGTGGCACTTTGGGGACACAGGAGGGCACAAAGTGGCACTTTGGGGACACACAGTGGCACCTCAAGGACCCGCGGTGGCACTTCGATGACCCGCGGTGGCACTTCGATGACCCGCGGTGGCACTTCAGGGACCCGCGGTGGCACTTCGATGACCCGTGGTGGCACTTCAGGGACGCGCGGTGGCAGCTGGGTGACAGGCGGTGACATCCTGGTGATGGGGGGGGGGGCGGCTGGGGGGCAGCTGTGGGGGTCTCCGTTGTGCTGTGGGGCAGAGAGGGGGGGGTGGCAGTGGGGTGACGTTGGAGGGACAGTGGGGACACCCATGGGTGACATCGGGGTGGCGTTGGGGGTGACAATGGGGTGACATGAAGGGGATGGGGGGCGACGTCGGGGGTGGCAGAGGGTGACATTGGGGATACTCATGGGTGACATTGGGGTGATGGGGGTGACAGTGGGGGTGACGTCGGGGGGTGACGATGGGGACATTCATGGGTGGTAATGGGGTGACATTGAGGCGGGGGGGTGACATTGGGGTGACGGGGGTGACACGGGGGGGTGACAACGGGGGGGTGACATTGGGGGGTGGCATTGGGGACACTGATGGGTGACATTGGGGGGTGGCAATGGGGACACTGATGGGTGACATTGGGGGTGACAATGGGGGGGTGACATTGGGGGGTGTCATTGGAGACAGTGATGGGTGACGTTGGGGGGTGACAATGGGGGGGTGACATTGGGAGGTGACAATGGAGGGGTGACATTGGGGGGTGTCATTGGGGACAATGATGGGTGACATTGGGGGGTGACAATGGGGCGGACACAGGAGTTCCATTGGGGTGCCATTGGGGACACTGATGTGTGACACGGGGGGGGGGGTGGTGACACGGGGGTGCCATTGGGGTGACACGGGGGGGGGGGGGGTGGTGACACTCACAGACGCCGTGGGGGCGGGCGGTGGCGCGGGGGCGGCTGAGGGGGACGCGGGGCAACAGCGCCCCCAGCGGCCGGGCGTTGTAGCGCAGGTCGGAGGCGGAGTAGTGATAGCCCGCCCCGGCGGGGCAGATCTCGTGGAAACCCTCTGTGTATGGGGGGGGGGGGGTCAGAACCCCAAACACGACAGGGGCACAAATCCCATCCAGGGGGCTCAGAAATCCCATTGGGAACCCACGAATCCCATCGGGAACCCAGAAATCCCATTGGGAACCCAGAAATCCCATCGGGAACCACGAATCCCTTTGGAAATCCCATTGGGATCCACAGAATTCCGTCAGGGAGACCCGAAATCCCATTGGAAGCACCAGAATCCCATTGGGTCTGAGGGTTCTTATGGGGGCCGAGGGATCCGATGGGGTCTGAGGGATCCTATGGGGGTCTGAGGGATCCTATGGGGTCTGAGAGATCCTATGGGGTTCCTATGGGGTCTGAGGGTTCTTATGGGGTCTGAGGGATCTTATGGGGTCTGAGGGATCTTATGGGGTTTTTATGGGGTTAGAAGGTTCCTATGGGGTCTGAGAGTTCTTATGGGGTCTGAGGGTTCCTATGGGGTCTGAGGGCCGCTATGGGATCCGAGCGAATCTTATGGGGTCTGAGCGATCTTATGGGGGTCAGAGGATTCTTATGGGGTTCCTTCGGGCTCTGAGTGCTGCTGTGGGGTCTGACCGGAGCCGTATGGGGGGCAGCGCAGGCAGTCCCTCCCCCAGGCCTTCCCGACGCGGCTGCAGCAGCAGATCTGCCTGGTGATGTTGCGTAGGGTGGGCAGAGCGCAGCGCCCGTCCCGCAGCACCCGGAAACACGGAGCCTTCGCCTCCGACAGCACCTGGTGGGCTGCGGGGGGGGCAGAAGGGGGGGGGGGGGGCGGCCAACCCCTCCCATCGTGTCCCAGTGAGGATCCGTCCCATCCCACTGCATCCCATTGGGTCCCATCCCATCCCATCCCATCCCATTGCATCCCATCCCATCCCACTCCATCCCATCCCACTGCATCCCATTGGGTCCCATCCCATCCCATCCCATTGCATCCCATTCCTTTGGATCCCATCCCATCCCATCCCACTCCATCCCATCCCATCCCATCCCATCCCATCCCATTTCATCCCATCCCACTCCATCCCATCCCATCCCATTCCATTGCATCCCATCCCAATGGATCCCACCTCATTGGATCCCATTGCATCCCATCCCAATGGATCCCATCCCTTTGGATCCTACTCCATCCCATCCCATTGCATCCCATCCCAATGGATCCCATCCCTTTGGATCCCACTCCATCCCATCCCATTGTGTCCCATTGCATCCCATCCTATTGGATCCCATCTCATTGGATCCCACTCCATCCCATCCCATTGTGTCCCACTGCATCCCATCCCAATGGATCCCATCCCATTGGATCCCACTCCATCCCATCCCATTGCATCCCATCCCAATGGATCCCATCCCTTTGGATCCCACTCCATCCCATCCCATCCCATTGGATCCCATCTCATTGGATCCCATTGCATCCCATCCCATTGCATCCCATCCCATTGCATCCCATCCCATCCCAATCCCATCCCAACCCCACCCCAATCCCAATCCCATCCCCAACTACACCACAACCCCACCCCAATTCCACCCCAATCCCAACCCCACCCCAATCCCAATCCCATCCCCAACTCCACCCCATCCCCAACCCCACCCTAATCCCAACCCCAATCCCACCCCACCCCCACCCTAATCCCAATCCCAATCCCACCCCAACCCCACCCCAACCCCACCCCCACCTCCACCCTAATCCCAATCCCAACTCCAACCCCACCCCACTCCCCCCCCCCCCCCCCCCCGGCCCCCCTCACAGATGCAGCTGCTCCGGGACGAGTCGAGGATGAACCCCTCATGGCACAGACAGGCGAAGCTGCCGGGGCTGTTACTGCACACCCCGTTCTGACACAGCCCCCCCTCCCGGCACTCATCCACATCTGTCAGCATATGGGGGGGGGGCTCAGCACCCCAAATCCCCCCCCAACCCCCCCCCAAAGACCCCTCACTCACCCACACAGCTCCCATTGGCGCGGCGGAAGCCTTTGGGGCACGGCTCTACAGCGGGGGCGTCCCCTGGGGGGGGATTGGGGGGGGGTTAAAACTGAGCCCCCCCCCCCCCCCCCCCAGTTTGGGGGTCCCCCCCATGGGCGCATACCGGGGTTGCAGGGCTGACATTCGTGCACCCCCCAGGCGGCGCCGCCCCCCCGGCAGCAGACGTGCTGTGTGCGCAGGCCGGGCAGAGGGGAGCTGCACTGCAAAGGGGGGGGGGGGGGGGGGGGTCACTGACACTGCAACCCCACCACAATGACCCCACGACCCCAGTGACCCCAATGACCCCCACCCCAATGACCCCAATGGCCCCAATGACCCCATGACCCCAATGACCCCCACCCCAATGACCCCAATGGCCCCATGACCCCAATGACCCCCACCCCAATGACTCCCAACTCCACAACCCCCACCCAACCCCACAACCCCATAACCACCCCATAACCCCCCCATGTCCCCATTCTCCCCATTCCCCCACATCCCCATAATCCCCCCATAACCCCAAACCCCATAACCCCCCCATAACCCCCCCATGTCCCCATTCCCCCCCACGTCCCCATTCCCCCTCATGCCCCCACATCCCCATAACCCCCCCATAACCCCCCCATGTCCCCATTCCCCCCCATGTCTCCATTCCCCCCCACGTCCCCATTCCCCCCCATGCCCCCCCAACCCCCCCCACAACCCCCCCACAACCCCAAACCCCATAACCCCCCCATAACCCCCCCATGTCCCCATTCCCCCCCACATCCCCATGCCCCCCCAACCCCAAACCCCATAACCCCCCCATGTCCCCATTCCCCCCCATGCCCCCACAACCCCATAACCCCCCCATAACCCCAAACCCCATAATCCCCCCACGTCCCCATTCCCCCCCATAACCCCAAACCACATAACCCCCATGTCCCCATTCCCCCCCATGCCCCCACAACCCCATAACCCCCCCATAACCCCAAACCCCATAAGCCCCCCATGTCCCCATTCCCCCCCATAACCCCCCCATAACCCCAAACCCCATAACCCCCCCATGTCCCCATAACCCCCCATAACCCCAAACCCCATAACCCCCCCATAACCCCCCCATTCCCCCCCATAACCCCAAACCCCATAACCCCCCACGTCCCCATAACCCCCCCATAACCCCCAACCCCATAACCCCCCCATATCCCCCCGCCCCCCCCGCCCCCACCTCTCCGTCGGTGACGCTGTTGAAGCAGTACCCAAAGCCCGCAGTGGGGCCGAAGCCGTTGCGCTCCCCGGGCAGTTGGGGGCGGTTCTGTGCCAACACGCGGGGGGGGGGCCCGAAATCGCCCCCCCCTCCCCGGTGCCGCCCCCCCCCTTCGGTGTCGTCCCCCCCCCCCCCTCCCCCCCCCTCCGGATCCCCGTCGTCGTCGTCGTCCCGCAGCCGCTCCACGCGGTGAATGGTGACGGAGGCGTCGGGGGGGTGGTGGACGTGGACCGTCACCTCGGACAGAACGCCTGGGGGGGGCAGACGGTCAGGGGGGCAATTGGGGGTCGGGGGGGGCAACTGGGGGGGGCAGGGGGTCGGGGGGGGGCGGTTAAGGGGGGGGGCAGGGGGGGAGTTGGGGAATTGGGGGGGGAATGGGGGGGGGCAATTGGGGGAATTGGAGGGGGAGGAGGGGGGGAATTGGGGGGGGGAAGGGGGTCAGGGGGGGCGATAGGGGGGGGCAGGGGGGGAGTTGGGGGGGGCAATTGGGGGGGAGGCAGGGGGGAATGGGGGGGCAATTGGGGCAGGGGGGGAGTTGGGAGGGGCAATTGGGGGAATTGGGGGGGGAGGAGGGGGGGAATTGGGGGGGGCAGGGGGTCAGGGGGGGCAATTGGGGGGGGCGGGGGGGAGTTGGGGGGGCAATTGGGAGGACAGGAGGGGGGGGGAATGGGGGGGGAATGGGGGGGAATTGGGGGAGGGGGGCAGGGGGGGAGTTGGGGGGATGGGAGGGTGGGGGAATTGAGGGGACAATTGGGGTGGGGGGGGGGGAATGGGGGGGGCAATTGGGGTCTCATATAGGGGTCCCACATTGGGGTCTGTTCTTGGGGTCTCCTATTGGGGTCCCCTATGGGGTCTCATATAGGGGTCCCCTTTGGGGTCTCACATAGGGGTCCCGTATGGGGTCTATTATTGGGGTTCCCTTTGGGGTTCCCTTTGGGGTCTCACATAGGGGTCCCCTATTGGGGTCTCACATAGGGGTCCCCTTTGGGGTCTATTATTGGGGTTCCCTTTGGGGTCCCATATAGGGGTCCCCTATGGGATCTATTATTGGGGTCCCCTTTGGGGTCTCACATAGGGGTCCCGTATGGGGTCTATTATTGGGGTCCCCTTTGGGGTCTCACCGTCGCGCTCGGTGCGGTGGTTGGCGATGGGCAGTGTGTAGACGGAGCGGCTGAGGGGCTGCGGAGCGCCCCGGGGGTCCCTGGGGGGGGGGGAGGGGGGGCGACGCCGGAGAAGGGGGGGGGCCGGGAGTGACCCCGGGGGGGGCGCGGAGGTGGCAGAACTTCCCAGTGAAGCCGGGGGGGCACAGACAGGAATCGGGGCGGGCGCAGACCCCCCCATTGCGGCACAGAAGGGGGCACAGACCTGGGGGGGGATGGAGGAGATTGAGGGGGGGGGGGGGGGGGCACACGTTGGGACCCCCCCATCCTGCGCCCACCCCCCACCCCCCCCCCTTACTGCACCCATTCAGACTGGGGGGGGGGGGGGGGGGGATGAGCTCATGGTGCAGAGCAGGGAATGCTCCCCCCCCCCCCCCCATCACCCCCCCATTAACCCCCTACACCCCATAAGCCCCCCCACCCCATTACTTCCCCAAACCCCCACCCCCCCCCCGTGCCCCCCATCCCCCCCCACTGTCCCCCACCACCCCATATCCCCCCATAACCCCTCATTAACCCCCTCAATGCCACCAACCCCCCCACCCCATAACCCCCAATCCCCATTGCCCCCCATCCCCCCCCTGCACCCCCCATCAACCCCCAACCCCCCCCTCAGCCCCACTGCCCCCCATCCATCCCTGCCCCATTCCTCCCATTGCCCCCCACTGCCCCCCATCACCCCCACCCTATTCCTCCTCCCATTGCCCCCCAGCCCCATTCCTCCCCATACCCCCATTGCCCCCCATCACCCCCCCAGCCCTATTCGTCTCCCCATCACCCCCCACTGCCCCCCATCCATCCCTGCCCTATTCCTCCCCCCATTGCCCCCCATTCCCCCCCCACCCCCCCTTAAGCCCCACTGCCCCCCATCACCCCCACCCTATTCCTCCCCCCATTGCCCCCCATTCCCCCATCCCCTCCAGCCCCCCCACCCTACTCCTCCCCCTTATTGGCCCCCATTGCCCCCCTCACCCCCCCACCCTATTCCTCCCCCCATTGCCCCCCAGCCCCATTCCTCCCCATCCCCCCCATTGCCCCCCACCCCTATTCCTCCCCCCATTACCCCCCATTGCCCCCCATTGCCCCCCATCCCCCTCATTGCCCCCCATCGCCCCCCCCCCCCCCGTCCCACTCCTCCCCATCCCCCCCCCCCCGCCCCATTCCTCGCCCCGTTTCCGCCCCCCCCCCCCCCCTCCCCGCACTCACGCAGTCTGACGCCCCCCCCCGCGCTCCCCCCTCTCTCCAGCACGGCGGTGCCGTTCCTCCCCCCCCCCCCGCACCCTCCGGGCCCCCCCCGATTGGGACCCCCGTTATTTCCCTCCCCCCCCCCCGCCCCGCAGTTCTCCCCCCCCCCCGGCCCGCAACGAGCGCGGCACCCGAAGTGCACGCGGAGGCGGGGGGGGTACGGGGGGGGGCCGGGGGGGGGGCCGGGGGGGGGTCCCGGGGCCGGGGGGGGGTCCGGGGGGGGCGAGGAAGCGGCGGAGAGCGCCGCGAAGAGCAGCAGCGGGAGAGGGGCCATGGCCAGGGGATGGGAACGGGGGGGTGGGACCCCCCCATAGGGGGTGGGGTTATGGGGTGGGGTTTGGGGCGGGGGGGGGGGGGAAGGAGGGGCGTGGGGACGGCCGTGGGGGGGGGGGGGGGGCGGAGGGAGAGCGTGGGAACGGAGGGAGGGGAGGGGGTGGGGGGGTTGTGGGGGGGATGGGGGGCAATGGGGACAGTGGGGTGTGGGGATGTTGGGATGTGGGGCTGCGGGGTATGGGGCCAATGGGGACGTGGGGCAATGGGGACAATGGGATGTGGGGCTGTGGGGTATGGGGTCAATGGGGACGTGGGGGCAATGGGGACAATGGGGTGTGGGGCTGTGGGGTACGGGGTCAATGGGGACAATGGGATGTGGGGATGTTGGGATGTGGGGCTGTGGTGTATGGGGTCATTGGGGACAATGCGATGGGGGACATTGGGGTGTGGGGCTGTGGGGTATGGGGTCAATGGGGACGTGGGGGTATGGGGTCAGTGGGGACAGTGGGATGTGGGGCTGTGGGGTGTGGGGTCAATGGGGACAATGGGATGTGGGTCAGTGGGGTATGGGGACAGTGGGATGTGGGAATAACGGGATATGGGTCAGTGGGATATGGGGTCAATGGGGACATTGGGATGTGGGGTCAGTGGGATGTGGGGCTGTGGGGTATGGGGTCAATGGGGACGTGGGGGTATGGGGACATTGGGGTGTGGGGTCAATGGGGACAATGGGATGTGGAGCTGTGGGGTATGGGGACATCGGGATGTGGGAACAACGGGATATGGGTCAGTGGGGTATGGGGTCAATGGGGACATTGGGATGTGGGGACATTTGGGATATGGGGACAGTGGGATGTGGGTCAGTAGGATATGGGGATGTTGTGGGGTCAGTGGGCTGTGGGGACAACGGGATGTGGGGCCACCGTGGGGCTGTGGGTCAGCGGGGACACGCGAGGACAGCGGGACCCCCCCCGCAGC
Organism: Gallus gallus; assembly: GCF_016699485.2. Lineage (NCBI taxonomy): Eukaryota > Metazoa > Chordata > Aves > Galliformes > Phasianidae > Gallus > Gallus gallus. The sequence continues at coordinate 416,678 of NC_052569.1, read as the reverse complement.
CCCCCCACCGTCACCACCCCCGCCCCATAGGGCCCCAACCCCCCCCCCACCCCATAGAGGCCCCGCTGAGGGCCCCCGCCCCGGGGTGACGTCACCCGGAAAGCGCGCGGCGCCGCGGGAGGCACCGCCTGGGACCCCCCCAACCCCCCCCCGACATCGGGAACCCCACAGAGACCCATAGGACCCCATAGAGACCCCCCAAAACCCCACAGAGACCCCGTAGGAGGCCCCACACCCCATAGAGACCCATAGAGATCCCACAGAGGACCCCCAAACCCCACAGAGACACAACAGGGGATCCCCAAACCCCACAGAGACCCATAGGACCCCATAGAGACCCCCCCCAAACCCCACAGAGACCCCATAGGTGGCCCCACACCCCATAGAGACCCACAGGACCCCATAGGAAGCCCAGAGAGAACTTCAAACCCCATAGAGACCCCATAGAGACCCCATAGGCATCCCCACACCCTATAGAGACCCCATAGGCATTCCCAAACCCCACAGAGACTCATGGGAACCCAGAGACCCTCAGAGGAGACCCCCAAAACCCCACAGAGACACAACAGGGGACCCCCAAACCCCACAGAGACCCCCCCAAACCCCATAGAGACCCCATAGGTGAGCCCCAAAACCCCATAGAGACCCACAGGACCCAAAAGAGACCCCCCCAAAACCCATAGAGACCCCCAAAACTCCATAGGACCCCACAGAGACCCCCCCAAACCCCATAGAGACCCCATAGGTGACCCCCAAAACCCCATAGGACCCCATAGGGGACCCCCCAACAAAGACACAGCGCTGCGGTCGGATGGTTCAGTGCAATTCATTGTGACCCCCCCAGGGGCCAAACCCCCCCCCCCACCCCCCCCAAAACTCCATTAAGGTGACAGAATGGGGACAGGAGCCCCCCCAGAACCCACCCCCAAAAAAGGGGGGCGGGGGGGAACCCCAAAAACCCCATAGGGGCCCCCAAAGCTCCCCCTGCTCCCTGAGATACCCCCCCCACATCCCCTAAACCTCAGTGGGGGGGGGGCGTGGGGGGGGCAATGGAAACCCCCCCCCCCTCCATAATAGAGAAACCCCCCCAGAATTGGGGGGGGGATCCCCAAAAGTGAAGACTGTCCCCAAAATTACCCCCCCTCCCCCCAAATAAGGCACAGAGACCCCCCCTTAAAGGCACAGGAACCCCTCCTCAGTACCCCCCCAACAAATAGACCCAAAGACCCCCCCGTGTCCCCCCCCCCCCCCCAAAAAATGAAGGCACAAAGATCCCCCCGGGCCCCCCCCCCAAAAAAAGGGCTCAAGTACCCCTCAAGAGCCCCCCCAAAAGGCACACGGACACCCCAATGCCCCCCCCCCCAAAAAAAGGCACAGCTCCCCCCACCCGTAACGCCCCCCCACCCCAATGCCCCATTTTAATGCCCCCCTTAATGCCCCCCCCACCCCAATGCCCCCCCTTAATGCCCCCCTCACCCCAATGCCCCCCCCCCACCCCAATGGCCCCCTTTAATGCCCCCCTTAATGCCCCCCCTTTAATGCCCCCCCTCCCCCAACGACCCCCTCACCCCAATGCCCCCCCCGCCCCCCCCTTGATGCCCCCCCACCCCAATGCCCCCTCTTTAATGCCCCCCAATGCCCCCCCTCACCCCAACACCCACCCCATTAATGCCCCCCAATGCCCCCCCCACCCCGACGCCCCCCCCTAACGCCCCCCCCACCCCAATGCCCCCCACTTAATTCCCCCCATTTAATACCCCCCCCCACCCCAACACCCCCCCATTAATGCCCCCCCAACGCCCCCCCCCTCAGAACGAGGTCTCGCTCAGCCGTGCCCTGGGGGTCAGCAATGGGGTCAATGGGACCCCTTCGGCTTGGGGTGGGGGGGGGGCAACGTTTGACCCCCTGTGCCCCCCCCGCTGCGATGGGGGGGGGGGGCGGGGGTGGGGGGGGAGGGGAGGGGGGTGGGCGCGGGCGAGTTCCTGGCAGCGCTCCACGAAGGTGGGGGGGGCGGGGGGGGGCGGGGGGAGGGGGGGCGAAGGGGGGGCGGGGGGGGGGCGGTGTTCCCCCCCTCCGCAATGGGGGGGTTTCTCGTGGGGGGGGGCGGCGGCATCGGGGCTGTGGGGGCTGCAGAGAGAGAACGGGGGGGGGGGGGTGTTAGAATGGGGGGGTTATTTGAAGGGGGGGGGCATATAAAGTGGGGGGGGGGCTCAAAATTGGGGGGGAAAGGCTTAAAAGTGGGGGGGGGGGCGGGGAGAGAGCCGAATCTGGGGGAAATAAGAGCAAATTTGGGGGGGGGGGGCAGAAAGAGACTAAAATTGAGGGGGGGCAGAAAGAGACCCAAAGTTGGGGGGGGGGGGAGAAAGGGACTAAAATTGGGGGGGGGGGCAGAAAGAGACCAAAATGTGGGGGGGGCAGAAAGAGACCCAAAGTTGGGGGGGGGCAGAAAGAGACAAAAAGGGGGGGGGGGGGGGAAGAAAGAGACCTAAACTGGGGGGGGGGGCCCAACTGGGGTTGGTACCTGAGGGGGGGTCCGTGGGGGGGTCCCGGGGGGGCCGTGGGGCCGAGCAGATCGCAGTGCTCCAACTGCTGCAGCAGCTCCTGGGGGGACGGAACCCCCGGCTCTGGGGGGGGGGGCAGTGAGGGGACAGCGGGGGGGGACAATGGGGGGGCAGCGCTATGGGGGACACCGTGGGGACCACCACTGTGGGACCACCACTATGGGGGCGCCATTTTGGGACCACCACTATAGGGCCGCCATTTTGGGACCCCCACTATGGGACCACCACAGTGGGGCCGCCATCTTGGAACCCCCACTATGGGACCACCACTATAGGGCCGCCATTTTGGGATCACCACTATGGGACCACCACAGTGGGGCCGCCATCTTGGAACCCCTACTATGGGACCATTACTATAGGGCCACCATTTTGGGACCACCAATATGGGACCACCACAGTGGGGCCGCCCTCTTGGAACCCCCACTATGGGACCATTACTATAGGGCCACCATTTTGGGACCATCTCTATGGGATCACCATTTTGGAACCCCCACTATGGGCCCTTCACAATACGGCCGCCATCTTGGAACCCCCACTATGGGCCCTCCACAATAGGGCCGCCATTTTGGAACCCCCACTATGGGCCCTTCACAATAGGGCCGCCATTTTGGAACCACCGCTACGTTGACACCGCTACGGGACCTCGGCTATGGGGCAGGTGGGACAGCTGCTGTGGGGCAGCGGTACCTTGGGGTCTGCCCCCCATCTCCATGGCGGTGCTGAGGTCCCAGAGCTGCAGGCTGCCGTTGGCGTGCCCGGTCAGCAGGCGCCGGCGCGGCCGTGACCCAACGCGCCGCGATCCCTCGCATTCGTGGACCGTGAAGGCCGTGATGGCCGACCCGTCCACGGCACGAACCTCACAGACCCTACAAGGAACGGGGGGGACCCCGAATCCCAATGGGGAAACCCAAATCCCAATGGTGGAACCCGAATTCCCATCAAGAAACCCCAAAGCCGGTTGGTAGAAACCTAAATCTCATCGGGACCCACGAATCCCGGTGGTAGAACCCCAAATCCCAATGGGGAACCCCGAATCCCACTGGGATCCCCAAATTCCATCAGTAGAACCCCAAATCCCAACAGGGAACCCTACATCCCATCAGTAGAACCCCAAATCCCAACAGGGAACCCCAAATTCCATTAGGACCCCCAAATCCCATCAGGTAGAGCCCCAAACCCCAACAGGGAATCCCAAATCCCAATGGGATCCCCAAATCCCATAGGTAGAACCCAAAATCTCCCACTGGGGACCCCTACATCCCATCAGTAGAACCCCAAATCCCAACAGGGAACCCCAAATTCCATTGATAGAGCCCTGAATCCCAACGGGGAACCCCAAATCCCATCAGGTAGAGCCCCAAATCCCAACAGGGGACCCCAAATCCCATCGGGTAGAGCCCCAAACACCAACAGGGAACCCCAAATCCCAATGGGATGCCCAAATCCCATTGGTAGAACCCAAAATCTCCCACTGGGGACCCCTAAATCCCATCAGTAGAACCCCCAAATCCCATTGGGACCCCTAAATCCTTTTGGTAGAACCCCAAATCCCCCCCTGGGGAACCCCAAATCCCATCAGGACCCCCCAAATCCCATTAGTAGAACCCCAAACCCCAACGGGGACCCCCAACCCCCCCCCTTTTTACCTCTTGCCGGTAGACGAGAGCCGGACGTAGACCTGGCACGCGTCGGGCACCACCTTCTGGATGAAGACCTGCTGGTCGTCCCGCTCCCCAAAGGGTCCTATCCGCACCATGGGGTGGGGGGCACTCAGAGCCCATAAACCCCCCCCTCCCTCCCCCACATCCCGGTGGGATCCCCCTCCCCATCCCGGTGCCCCCCTACCGATGTCGGTGCCGGCGGCGCAGCCGGCGTGGCCGTCAAGGTCTTCCAAAGCCAAGACCTTGAAGGACGCCAACGGGGTGGAACCGGGTTGGGTGGAGATCATCCCACGGAACCGGGTCACCGTCCAGGTCCGGACGTGGTTGTTGTCGGCACACACTGGGGAGGGGGATGGGGGGGGGGGTTGGATCCCGAAGATCATTTGAAGACCCCAAAAGGTCACAGCTGGACCCGCAAAGGACTTCGGGGAGCCCCAAAGGACGTTGGAGAGCTCCAAAGACCATTGGAGAGCATCAAAGATCACTGGAGACCCCCAAAGACCACTGGAGACTCCCAATGACGCCCAAAGACCATTGGAGACCCCCAAAGACCACTGGAGACCCCCAAAGACCACTGACAGACCCCTACATCCCTTTGGGGACCCCCAAAGCCTTTCAGAGACCCCCACAGAAAAAACCAAGGGGCCCCCAAAGCACTTCTGAGAGCCTCTAAGACCACTGGTGGACCCCAAAGACCATTGGAGACCCCCAAAGCCCAACCGTGGTGCCCTACAGACCACCGAAAGACCCCCAAATCCTTCTGGAGATCCCCGCAGACCACTGAAGGACCCCCAAAGCCCATTGGAGACCCCCAAAGCCCAACCACGGTGCCCTACAGACACCGATAGACCCCCAAATCCTTCTGGAGATCCCCGCAGACCACTGAAGGACCCCCAAAGCCCATTGGAGACCCCCAAAGCCCAACCGTGGTGCCCTACAGACCACCGTAAGACCCCCAAATCCTTCTGGAGATCCCCGCAGACCACGGAGGGACCCCCAAAGCCCACCGATGAACCCCACCAAAGGCCTTGGGACCCCCCCAGCTGTCACCCACCTGAGATGAGGTGCTTCTCTGACAGCATGATCTTGGTGACGGGGCTGCGGTGCACGGTGAAGGTCTGGAAGAGTTGGGGTCCCGAGCCCACCGTCTCGGGGTGCTGCACAATCACCCGCACCACACCCGAACTGGTGCCGTAGGCGATCTCGATCCAGTTGCCACTGTCACCTGGAGGGCATTGGAGACCCTAAAAGGTCCTTTCTTGGCCCCAAAAGTGCTGCTGTGTCATGATGTGTGTGTGGGTGGGGTGGGGGGGACTTGGACAAGGAGATAAGATGGGGACCCCAAAGAGGGTAATGGGGACATCTACGGGGTGACAAGGCCCTCCATGGGGTGACAAGGATCAGGCTAGGAGATGGGCCATGGTCTTCCACGGGGTGACAAGGTCCTCCACGGGGTGACAAGGTCCCCCATGGGGTGACAAGGTCCTCCACGGGGTGACAAGGTCCCCCATGGGGTGACAAGGACCAGGCTAGATAGGCCATGGTCCTCCACGGGGTGACAAGGTCCTCCACGGGTACACCAGGAGGTGGGAGGAAGACCTTCTGGTGGTGGTGGGGATGTCCTTTGGGAGACCAAGACCTTGCGGAGGTGACAAGGACATCCTAAAGGTGACAAGGAGCCCATAGAGGTGCCAAGGTGGCCCCGGAGATGATGAGGACCTCATGGAGGTGCCGAGGTGGCCCTGGAGGGGATAAGGATCTCCAGTGGGTGACATGGAACCTCCTGGAGGTGACATGGACCTCATGGATGAGCCAAGGTGGTCCTGGAGAGGACAAGGTGGCCCTGAAGGTGACAAGGACCTCATGGAGGTACCGAGGTGGCCCTGGAGGTGATGAGGACCTCGTGGAGGTACTGAGGTGGCCCTGGAGGGGACAAGGTGGCCCTGGAGGGGCCGAGGACCTCGTGGAGGTACCGAGGTGGCCCTGGAGGTGGTGAGGACCTCATGAAGGTGCCAAGGACCTCATAGAGGAACCAAGGTGGTCCTGGAGGGGACAAGGTGGCCCTGGAGGTGATGAGGACCTCGTGGAGGTACTGAGATGGCCCTGGAGGGGACAAGGTGGCCCTGGAGGTGCCGAGGACCTCATAGAGGAACCAAGGTGGCCCTGGAGGTGCTGAGGTGGCCCTGGAGGGGACAAGGTGGCCCTGGAGGGGACAAGGTGGCCGTGGAGGGGACAAGGTGGCTGTGGAGGGGACAAGGTGGCCCTTACTGCTCTTGGGTGTGAGGTAGACGCTGAGCGCGGTGACGGCGTCCTCGGAGGGGTCCCGGTAGAGCTCCGTCACCAGGAGGTCGTTGTCCTTCATGCGCAGTGGGAACTTCTGCACATCTGGGGGGGGAGGAGGGGGGGGGGGGGGGGGGATTGTCACCACGGGTCACCCCCCGCTGTCCCTGGGGGCAACAAGGACGGGTGGGCCGGGGGTCCCCCAGAGTTCTGTGGAGACCCCCCAAAGAGCACCGATGGGTCCCCCAAATCCTTCTGGAGACCTCCCGAGATCACTGGGGACCCATACAGACTACTGATGGAACCCCAAAGCCCACCAATGGACCCCCGAAAGTCTTTGGAGACCCCCCAAAAACCAATGATGAACCACAAAAGAACATTAATGGACCCCCCTCCCCCCAGAGACCCCTGCAGACCACTGACCAAACCCAAAGCCCTTTGGAGACCCCCAGAGTCCTCTGCTGGAACCCCAAAGCCCTTCGAAGACCCCTAAAGACCACTGACGGACCCCAGGAGCCCACTTGGAGGCCCCCAAAGACCACTGAAGGACCCTCAAAGCCCTTCAGAGACCCCCAAAGACCACTAATGGACCACCGAAGACCACTCATGGCCCCCCAAAGACCACTGACGGACCCCCACAGACCACTGACGGACCCCAGGAGCCCACTTGGAGGCCCCCAAAGACCACTGAAAGACCCTCAAAGCCCTTCAGAGACCCCCAAAGACCACTCATGGCCCCCCAAAGACCACTGACGGACCCCAGGAGCCCACTTGGAAGCCCCCAAAGACCACTGAAAGACCCTCAAAGCCCTTCAGAGACCCCCAAAGACCACTAATGGACCCCCGAAGACCACTGATAGCCCCCCAAAGACCACTGACGGACCCCCAAAGACCACTGACGGACCCCCAAAGACCACTGATGGACCCCCAAAGACCACTTGGAGGTCTCCAAAGACCACTGAAGGACCCTCAAAGCCCTTCAGAGACCCCCAAAGACCACTGATGGCCCCCCAGAGACCACTGACGGAACCCCAGAGCCCACTGGAGACCCCCAAAGACCACTGAAGGACCCTCAAAGCCCTTCAGAGACCCCCAAAGATCACTGATGGCCCCCCGAAGACCACTGATGGCCCCCCAGAGCCCATTGGAGACCCCCAAATCCCACCAACAGACCCCCAACTCTCACCCACGTAGTAGATGGAGCCGTTATTGCACCCGAGCAGCAGGAAGGTGCCGGCAGCATCGTAGCTGTTGATGGGGACCACGTCCTGAACCTACAGCGGAGCCGAGCAGGTGAAGCCCACCCCCTCACCTCCTCCCATCACCCCCTCCCCAACAATGGGGTGGGGGGGCTCCTCACCCACCTGCCAATGTTTGGTGACAGCATTCCAGACCCCGATCTTGCCGGTGTGGCTGGTGGCGATCAACTGGTTGCCCACAAAGAAGAGAGCTTCCAATGGGACGCCCAAATGGAAGACGCCTGGAAGAGACCCCCCCCACCCCCAACCTCATCGGATGCCCTTTGGGGGCAGCGCTGTCCCCCCTCCCCCGACCCCCACGGGTGCCCCCCAACCCACCGATCTCGCTGCCGTTGCCGTCGGCTCGCAGTGCCCAGAGGATGATTTCGCTGCAGGACGCGGCCGCCACCATCTTGTCGTGGTCACCCAAAGGGCCCCCCAACACTTTGGCGTTGAGGGCCACGCGTTCGATCAGCCAATCCAAGCGGGGGCTGGAGAAGGTCTGCTGCCACCCCGAGGTCTCCTTCAACCTTGGGGCGGGGGGACACGGAGGGGGGGGTCGGCCCTTCAAGGCGTCCCTCCCTCTCGGTTGGAGGGGGCCGGGGGTGAAGGATGGATGGGCTGCTGAGCGGATGGGCAGTTGGCTGTGTGGGGTGGGGTCCATGGGTCCCGACGGAGGTGGTCAGAAAGGGGTGGATGGAATCCAAACTCCAAGGTTGGATTGGGGCCATCCGGGCACCCTATGGGTCCCTATGCATCCCTATAGCACCCTATGGGTCCCTACGCATTCCTACTGCTCCCTATGGCATCCCTATAGCACCCTATGGGTCCCTATGCATCCCTACTGCTCCCTACACATCCCTATAGCACCCTATGGCTCCCTATGCATCCCTATAGCACCCTATGGCTCCCTATGGCACCCTATGCATCTCTACGGGTCCCTTTGGGTCCCTATGGGTCTCCATGGCTCCCTATGCATCCGTATGGCTCCCTATGCATCCCTATGGCTCCCTATGCATCCCTATGGCTCCCTGCGCATCTCTATGGCTCCCTGTGCATCCCTATCATACCCTACGGGTTCCTATGGCTCCCTATGGCACCCTATGCATTTCTATGGGTCCCCTTTGGGTCCCTATGGGTCTCCATGGCTCCCTATGCATCCCTATGGCTCCCTATGCATCCCTATGATACCCTACGGGTTCCTATGGCTCCTTATGCATCTCTATGGCTCCCTACGCATCCCTATCATACCCTACGGGTTCCTATGGCTCCCTATGGCACCCTATGCATCTCTACGAGTCCCTTTGGGTCCCTATGGGTCTCCATGGCTCCCTATGCATCCCTATAGCTCCCTATGGGTCCCTATAGCACACCCTATGGGTCCCTACGCATCCCTCCTGCTCCCTATGCATCCCTATAGCTCCCTATGGGTCTCTATAGCACACCCTATGGGTCCCTACGCATCCCTCCTGCTCCCTATGCATCCCTATAGCTCCCTATGGGTCCCTATAGCACCCTATGGGTCCCTATAGTACCCTATGGGTCCCTATGCATCCCTACTACTCCCTACACATCCCTACTGCTCCCTACACATCCCTATAGCTCCCTATGGGTCCCTAAGCATCCCTATAGCACCCTATGGGTCCCTACGCATCCCTACCGCTCCCTATGCATCCCTATAGCTCCCTATGGGTCCCTATAGCACACCCTATGGGTCTCTACGCATCCCTACTGCTCCCTATGCATCCCTATAGCACCCTATGGGTCCCTTCGTATCCCTATAGCACCCTATGGGTCCCTATAGCACCCTATAGCACCCTATGGGTCCCTATAGCACCCTATGGGTCCCTTCGCATCCCTATAGCACCCTATGGGTCCCTATAGCACCCTATAGGTCTCTTCGCATCCCTACTGCTCCCTACACATCCCTATAGCACCCTATGGGTCCCTACAGCACCCTATGGGTCCCTTCGCATCCCCATGGCGCCCCGTGGCTCCTCTGGACAGCCCGGTCCGGTGACGCCCAACCACGGTACGACATGAGGGGCCACCCATGGGTGCCCCCCCCCAATTCACTCACCGGTAGCAGACGAGGAACTGCGCATACGCCACAGCGATCCAATGGTGATGGCCGCAAACAATGCGCACCATCCCAGCATCACCTCCTGCAAGGGGGGGGGGGGGGGGCAACGCCGTCACCCAAAAGGGGGAGTGGGGGGGGGGGGGTGAGACCACCCCCACGGCCCAAAGCGGTGTCAGCTGTCCCTACCGCTGGGGGGGGCGGCGCGGTCCTCCAACGGCCGTCCCGGCAGGGCGGTGTGGGGCAGCATGGGGGGCACGGTGTGGCTGCGGCGGATGGCGGCGGGGCGGTCCGATGGGGGGCGCGGGGAGGGGGCGCCGGGGCGGCTGCGGCGTTTGGCGGGTAAGGCTGAAATGATGGGGGGGGGGTGAGAAGGGGGGGGGGGGGGGGAAAGTGGGGGGTGGGAATGAGTTTGTCACTGGGTTTTGAAGGGGGGGTGATGGGGGTGGGAAGGGGTCTGAGGGGGGAGGGGGTGAGAGCTGTACCAGGGGGGGTGGCAGCCGCTTTGTCCCCATATCTGACTGGAGGGGGGATGGGGGGGTGATGATAAGGGGGGGGTGACGACAGTCTTTGGGGGGGGTGGCAGCCTCTTTGTCCCCATATCTGACTGGAGAGGAGGGATGATAAGGGGGGGGGTGATGATAAGGGGGGGGTGGTAATAGTCTTTGGGGGGGGGGTGGCACCCTCTTTGTCCCCATATCTGACTGGAGAGGAGGGATGATAAGGGGGGGGGTGATGATAAGGGGGGGGTGGTAATAGTCTTTGGGGGGGGGTGGCACCCTCTTTGTCCCCATATCTGACTGGAGAGGAGGGATGATAAGGGGGGGGGTGACAACAGTCTTGGGGGGGGGTGGCAGCCTCTTTGTCCCCATGTCTGACTGGAGGGGGGATGTGGGGGGGGGGACACGACCCCTTACCTGGGGGGGGCAGGTAGCCATTAAATAGGACGCTTCCACAGGACGAACGGTCCAACTCCTCTCGTAGCTGCAGGCGGCGAACTTGGGGGGCAGAAATACATGGGGGGGGGGGGGGGGGGGGATGACCGGGTCAGACCCCCCCTCCCCCCATGGTGTCCCCGTGCCCCCCCCCCCCCAAAGTGTCACCTAAGGGGGTGATGCCGTAGAACTGAGCCTCGTGCAGCAGCAGGGAGGGGCTGACGTCACGCAGGTCCAACTCTTTGGTGCGAAGGAAATTGAGGATGGGGGCGAAGACGGTGGGGTCGCGGTCGATGAAGATCTGTGGGGTGGGATGTGGGGGGTGAGGGGGTCGTCGGGGGGGGGTTCGGGGGGGGTTTGGAGGG
>NC_052569.1:353539-405358 GCF_016699485.2 Gallus gallus | reverse complement strand
AGGCTGCAGGTCCTGATTGGGCCGGAAGGGGCTGTGCTGTGGTTGGGCTGCGGGGCCCGGAGCCCACCCTGAGTGCCGTCCCCCCGCGCAGACTGCAGGCGCGCATCGCCCACCGCATCCAGGAGCTGGAGAACCTGCCCGGCTCGCTGGCCGGAGACCTGAGAACCAAAGCCACCATCGAGCTGAAGGCGCTGCGGCTGCTCAACTTCCAGAGACAGGTGGGGGCACTGCTGCGCTCACCCATCGCCCCATTAATGGTTGGGATCGCCCCATTAATGTTGGGGTCGCCCCCTTAACGTCGGGATCGCCCCATTAATGGTTGGGGTCGCCCCATTAATGGTCGGGATCGCCCCATTAATGGTTGGGGTCGCCCCATTAATGGTTGGGGTCGCCCCCTTAACGTCGGGATCGCCCCATTAATGGTTGGGGTCGCCCCATTAATGGTTGGGGTCGCCCCCTTAACGTCGGGATCGCCCCATTAATGGTTGGGGTCGCCCCATTAATGGTTGGGATCGCCCCGTTAACGTTGGGGTCGCCCCATTAACGTTTGGGGTCACCCTGTTAGCATTGGGATCACCTCATTAATGTTGGGATCGCCCTGTTAACGATGCAGTCACCCCATTAATGTTTGGGATCGCCCCATTAACATTGGGATCACCCTATTAATGGTGGGGATCGCCCCGTTAACGTTGGGGTCGCCCCATTAACGTTGGGGTCGCCCCATTAATGGTTGGGATCGCCCCATTAACGTTGGGGTCGCCCCATTAGCGCCGGGATCACCCCATTAATGTCAGGATCGCCCCATTAATGCCGGGATGCCCCCATTGACTTTGGGATCGCCCCATTAACGCCGGGATCGCCCCTTTAATGCCAGGATGCCCCCATTAACTTTGGGGTTGCCCCATTAATGCCGGGATCACCCCGTTAATGCTGGGATGCCCCCATTAACCCTGGGATGCCCCCATTACCTTTGGGATCGCCCCACTAACGCCGGGATGCCCCCATTACCTTTGGGATGGCCCCATTACCTTTGGGATGGCCCCATTACCTTTGGGATGGCCCCATTACCTTTGGGATCGCCCCACTAACGCCGGGATGCCCCCATTACCTTTGGGATGCCCCCATTACCTTTGGGATGGCCCCACTAACGCCGGGATGCCCCCATTACCTTTGGGATGCCCCCATTACCTTTGGGATCGCCCCACTAACGCCGGGGTGCCCCCATTACCTTTGGGATACCCCCATTACCTTTGGGATGGCCCCACTAACGCCGGGATGCCCCCATTACCTCTGGGATGCCCCCATTACCTCTGGGATGGCCCCACTAACGCCGGGATGCCCCCATTACCTTTGGGATGCCCCCATTACCTTTGGGATCGCCCCACTAACGCCGGGATGCCCCCATTACCTTTGGGATGCCCCCATTACCTTTGGGATGCCCCCATTACGTTTGGGATCGCCCCACTAACGCCGGGATGCCCCATTACCTTTGGGATCACCCCACTAACGCCGGGATGCCCCCATTACCTTTGGGATGGCCCCATTACCTTTGGGATCGCCCCACTAACACTGGGATGCCCCCATTACTTTTGGGATCGCCCCATTACCTTTGGGATCACCCCACTAACGCCGGGATGCCCCCATTACCTTTGGGATGCCCCCATTACCTTTGGGATGGCCCCATTACGTTTGGGATCACCCCACTAACGCCAGGATGCCCCCATTAACCCTGGCATGCCCCCATTACCTTTGGGATCACCCCACTAACGCCGGGATGCCCCCATTACCTTTGGGATCACCCCACTAACGCCGGGATTGCCCCATTAACACCGGGATGCCCCCATTACCTTTGGGATGCCCCCATTACCTTTGGGATGCCCCCATTACCTTTGGGATGCCCCCATTACCTTTGGGATCGCCCCACTAACGCCGGGATGCCCCATTACGTTTGGGATGGCCCCACTAACGCCGGGATGCCCCCATTACCTTTGGGATCGCCCCACTAACGCCGGGATGCCCCCATTACCTTTGGGATCGCCCCACTAACGCCGGGATGCCCCGGCAGCTGCGGCAGGAGGTGGTGGTGTGCATGCGGCGCGATACGGCGCTGGAGACGGCGCTGAACGCCAAGGCCTACAAGCGCAGCAAGCGGCAGTCGCTGCGGGAGGCGCGGATCACCGAGAAGCTGGAGAAGCAGCAGAAGATCGAGCAGGAGAGGAAACGCAGGCAGAAGCACCAGGTGAGAGAGCGGGGGGCGCCCAGCTGCGGGGCGGGGGGGTTGGGAGGGTCCTGGAAGGTGATGGAAGCGTCGGGTGGGAGGGTTGGATGGGTCCTGGAAGGTCACGGAACTGTGGGATGGGAGGGTCCTGGAAGGTGATGGAACTGTGGGATGGGTGGGTTGGGTGGGTCGTGGAAGGTGATGGAACTGTGGGATGGGAGGGTCCTGGAAGGTGATGGAACTGTGGGTTGGGAGGGTCCCGGAAGGTCACGGAACTGTGGGATGGGTGGGTTGGATGGGTCCTGGAAGGTGATGGAACTGTGGGATGGGAGGGTCCTGGAAGGTGATGGAACTGTGGGTTGGGAGGGTCCTGGAAGGTGATGGAAGCGTGGGGTGGGAGGGTTGGGAGGGTCCTGGAAGGTCACAGAACTGTGGGATGGGTGGGTTGGATGGGTCCTGGAAGGTGATGGAACTGTGGGATGGGAGGGTCCTGGAAGGTGATGGAAGCGTGGGGTGGGTGGGTTGGGAGGGTCCTGGAAGGTCATGGAACTGTGGGATGGGAGGGTCCTGGAAGGTGATGGAACTGTGGGATGGGAGGGTTGGGAGGGTCCTTGAAGGTCACAGAAGGCCAGGATGGTTGGGTTGGATGGGTCCTTGAAGATAGTTGGGTTGGAAGGGTCCTGGAAGGTCACGGAAGCCAGGATGGTTGGGTTGGAGAGATCCTTGAAGATAGGTGGGTTGGAAGGGTCCTTGAAAGTCACAGAATACAAGATGGTTGGGTTGGAAGGGTCCTTGAAGGTCACAGAATACAAGATGGTTGGGTTGGAAGGGTCCTTGAAGGTCACAGAATACAAGATGGTTGGGATGGAGGTGTCCTTGAAGATAGGTGGGTTGGAAGGGTCCTTGAAGGCCACAGAAGGCCAGGATGGTTGGGTTGGAGGGATCCTTGAAGGTCACAGAAGCCAGGATGGTTGGGTTGGAAGGGTCCTGGAAGGTCCCGGAAGCCAGGGTGGTTGGGTTGGAGGGATCCTTGAAGATAGGTGGGTTGGAAGGGTCCTGGAAGGTCACAGAACCCAGGACAGTTGGGTTGGAAGGGTCCTTGAAGGCCACAGAAGGCCAGGATGGTTGGGTTGGAGGGATCCTTGAAGGTCACAGAAGCCAGGATGGTTGGGTTGGAAGGGTCCTTGAAGATCACAGAAGGCCGGGATGCCGTGCCTTGCTCTGGAAGGCTCCTGACGCCGCTCCCCCTCTCCTTCCCCCCAGGAATACCTCAACAGCATCCTGCAGCACGCCAAGGATTTCAAGGAGTACCACCGCTCCGTCACCGGGAAGATCCAGAAGCTGACCAAAGCGGTGGCCACGTACCACGCCAACACGGAGCGCGAGCAGAAGAAGGAGAACGAGCGCATCGAGAAGGAGCGGATGCGCCGCCTGATGGTGGGTCGGGGTTTTTGGGGCCGTCGGGGAGGTTTCGGGGCCTCGGGAGCTTCGGGGTGGTGACGCTTCGGGTCCTCCAGGCTGAGGATGAGGAGGGCTACCGCAAACTGATCGACCAGAAGAAGGACAAGCGGCTGGCCTACCTGCTGCAGCAGACGGATGAGTACGTGGCCAACCTGACCGAGCTGGTGAGGCAGCACAAGGCGGCCCAGGTGGCCAAGGAGAAGAAGAAGAAGAAGAAGAAGAAGGTGAGCAGAGTGGGGAGCTTCCCCAAGGGAAGGGGGGTGCGGAAGGAGGGCTGGGGGCAGAACTGTGGCTGCCTGCTGGGGTTTGGTGGCCATCCATTGGGGCTTGGCCATCCATTGGGAGGTTTGGTGGCCATCCGTTGGGAGGTTTGGTGGCCATCTGTTGGGGTTTGGTGGCCATCCATTGCTGGGTTTGGTGCCCTTCCTTTGGGAGGTTTGGTGGCCATCCATTGGGGTGTGGTGGCCATCCGTTGTTGGGTTCGATGGACATCCATTGTTGGGTTTGGTGGCCATCCATTGGGGTTCGATGGCCATCCATTGTTGGGTTTGGTGGCCATCCATTGGGGTTCGATGGCCATCCATGGTTGGGTTTGGTGGCCATCCGTTGGGGTTTGGTGGCCATCCGTTGGGGTTTGGTGGCCATCCAATGGGATTTGGTGGCCATCCATTGTTGGGTTCGATGGCCATCCATTGTTGGGTGTGGTGGCCATCCAATGGGATTTAGTGGCCATCTGTTGGGGTTTGATGGCCATCCATTGGGAGGTTTGGTGGCCATCCATTGGGGTTTGGTGGCCGTCTGCTGGTAGTGGCCATCCATTGGGGTTTGGTGGCCATCCATTGGGGTTTGGTTGCCATCTGTTGGGGTTTGGTGGCCATCCATGGTTGGGTTCGATGGCCATCCATTGTTGGGTTTGGTGGCCATCCGTTGGGATTTGGTGGCCATCCGTTGGGAGCTTTGGTGGCCGTCTGCTGGTAGTGGCCATCCAATGGGATTTGGTGGCCATCCGTTGGGGCTTTGGGTCGCTAACCGCCGTCCTCCTCTTCCTGCAGAAGGCAGAGAACGCTGAGGGTCAAACTGCGGCCATTGGCCCCGACGGAGAGGTGAGGCTGCAGCGCTGCGCCGCCACCCCCGCGCTGGGAGCCGATCCGTGGGGCTGTGGGGCTCCATGTGGGGCTGTGGGGCTCCACGTGGCACAGCTGGGAGCCGATCCGTGGGGCTGTGGGGCTCCACGTGGGGCTGTGGGGCTCCACGTGGTACAGCTGGGAGCCGATCCATGGGGCTGTGGGGCTCCACGTGGCACAGCTCAGCGCCGGGGGGTTGGGGGGGGGGAACGGCGGTGGTCCCACCGCCCCTCAGGGCTGCACCGGGGGGGGAGGAGCAGAGATGTGCTCTGAGAACGGCCACAGAAACACTCAGAAGGGCCTCGGGATGTTCAGGGGATGCTGTGAGGGCACACTGAGGGTCTCCGGGGGTTCATGTGATGCTGTGAGGGCACACTGAGGGTCTCAGGGGGCACCATGAGGGCACACTGAGGGTCTCCGGGGGTTCATGTGGTGCTGTGAGGGCACACTGAGGGTCTCAGGGGGTTCAGGGGGCACCGTGAGGGCACACAGAGGGTCTCAGGGGGTTCATGTGATGCTCTGAGGGCACACAGAGGGTCTCCGGGGGCACTATGAGGGCACACTGAGGGTCTCAGGGGGTTCAGGTGGCTCTGTGAGGGCACACAGAGGGTCTCAGGGGGTTCAGGTGGCACCGTGAGGGCACACTGAGGGTCTCAGGGGGTTCATGTGATGCCGTGAGGGCACACTGAGGGTCTCCAGGGGCACCGTGAGGGCACACTGAGGGTTTCAGGGGGTTCAGGTGGCACCATGAGGGCACACTGAGGGTCTCAGGGGGTTCATGTGATGCTGTGAGGGCACACTGAGGGTCTCAGGGGGTTCAGGTGGCAGCATGAGGGCACACTGAGGGTCTCAGGGGGCACTATGAGGGCACACTGAGGGCACACTGAGGGTCTCAGGGGGTTCAGGTGGCACTATGAGGGCACACTGAGGGTCTCAGGGGGTTCAGGTGGCACCGTGAGGGCACACTGAGGGTCTCCAGGGGTTCATGTGATGCTCTGAGGGCACACTGAGGGTCTCAGGGGGTTCAGGTGGCACCATGAGGGCACACTGAGGGTCTCAGGGGGTTCAGGTGGCACCGTGAGGGCACACTGAGGGTCTCCAGGGGTTCATGTGATGCTGTGAGGGCACACTGAGGGTCTCAGGGGGTTCAGGTGGCACTATGAGGGCACACTGAGGGTCTCAGGGGGTTCAGGTGGCACTATGAGGGCACACTGAGGGTCTCAGGGGGTTCAGGTGGCACCGTGAGGGCACACTGAGGGTCTCCAGGGGTTCATGTGATGCTGTGAGGGCACACTGAGGGTCTCAGGGGGCACCATGAGGGCACACTGAGGGTCTCAGGGGGCACCATGAGGGCACACTGAGGGTCTCCGGGGGCACCATGAGGGCACACTGAGGGTTACAGGGGGTTCAGGTGGCACCATGAGGGCACACTGAGGGTCTCAGGGGGTTCAGGTGGCACCATGAGGGCACACTGAGGGTTACAGGGGGTTCAGGTGGCACCATGAGGGCACACTGAGGGTCTCAGGGGGCACCGTGAGGGCACACTGAGGGTCTCCGGGGGTTCAGGTGGCACCATGAGGGCACACTGAGGGTCTCAGGGGGCACTGTGAGGGCACACTGAGGGTCTCCAGGGGTTGAGTTGACACCAGGAGGACACACAGCCGTTCAGGTGTAGGGCGGAGGGGTGCTGTGGGGCAGACGGGGCGCAGTGCTGCCCCATAGCTGCCCCATGGCTGTGTCCCCCCCCCCCCCCCCCCCATTGCAGCCGCTGGACGAGACGAGCCAGATGAGCGATCTGCCCGTGAAGGTCATCCACGTGGAGAGTGGCAAAATCCTCACCGGCACCGACGCCCCCAAGGCTGGGCAGCTGGAGGCCTGGCTGGAGATGAACCCGGGGTGAGGGACTGGGGGGCAGCTGTGGGGCCAGGGGTGGTCCCAGTGGGGCGGGGGGGGGGGTACCGGTGGGGCTGAGAGAGGTCCTGGTGGGGTAGTGGGAGGTCCTGGTGGGCCTGAGGGAGGTCCCTGTGGGGCTGAGAGAGGTCCTGGTGGGGCATGGGGAGGTCACTGTGGGCAGGAGGAGGTCCTGGTGAGGCAGGAGGAGGTCCCTGTGGGTCAGGGGGAGGTCCCTGTGGGGCTGAGGGTGGTCCTGGTGGGGTAGTGGGTGGTCCCTGTGGGGCTGAGGGAGGTCCCTGTGGGGCTGAGGGAGGTCCCTGTGGGGCTGAGGGAGTTCACTGTGGGGCAGGAGGAGGTCCCTGTGAGGCTGAGGGTGGTCCCTGTGGGGCAGGAGGAGGTCCCTGTGGGGCTGAGAGGTCCCTGTGGGGCTGAGGGAGGTCGTGGTGGAGCCCATGGTGATCTCCATGGGGCAGGAGGGGAGCAGGGAGTGACCACGGAGCCCCTGGGCTGGGGGTGGGGGTGGGGGACACAACGCTGAGCATTTCTGGAGCTGCTTTGGTGTGAGCAGCAGGTGGGTAATTAGCGGTTGCGTTAATTAATTAGGTACGAAGTCGCTCCCAGGTCTGACAGCGAAGAAAGCGGTTCGGAGGAGGAGGAGGAGGTGAGGAAGGGAAGCGCTGTGGCTGCAGGCAGCTCGTTAGCCCTGTCCTCGTTAGTGGCTGCGTGGGCTCATTGTGGGGGGGCAGCTCAGCTCAGCTCGTTAGCCCCGTCCTCGTTAGTGGCTGGGTGGACTCAGCTCGTTAGCCCCCATCCTCATTAGTGGCTGGATGGGGGTTCATTGTGGGGAGGGGGGGGCAGCTGAGCTCGTTAGCCCCCATCCTCGTTAGTGGCTGAGTGGGGGTTCATTGTGGGGACTCATTGGGGGCAGCTCAGTTCAGCTCGTTAGCCCCCATCCTCATTAGTGGCTGGATGGGGGCTCATTGTGGGGAGGGGCGTAGCTCAGCTCGTTAGCCCCCATCTTCATTAGTGGCTGGGTGGGGGCTCATTGGGGGCAGCTCAGCTCAGCTCGTTAGCCCCCGTCCTCGTTAGTGGCTGGGTGGGGGCTCATTGTGGGGAGGGGAGGGCAGCTCTGCTCGTTAGCCCCCATCCTCGTTAGTGGCTGGGTGGACTCAGCTCGTTAGCCCCCATCCTCGTTAGTGGCTGGGTGGGGGCTCATTGGGGGCAGCTCAGCTCAGCTCGTTAACCCCCATCCTCATTAGTGGCTGGATGGGGGCTCACTGTGGGGAGGGGGGGGGGGGGCAGCTCAGCTCAGCTCGTTAACCCCCATCCTCATTAGTGGCTGGGTGGGGGCTCATTGTGGGGAGGGGGGCAGCTGAGCTCATTAGCCCCCATCCTCGTTAGTGGCTGGATGGGGGCTCATTGTGGGGAGGGGGGCAGCTCAGCTCGTTAGCCCCCATCCTTGTTAGTGGCTGGGTGGGGGCTCATTGTGGGGAGGGGGGGCAGCTGAGCTCGTTAGCCCCCATCCTCGTTAGTGGCTGGATGGGGGCTCATTGTGGGGAGGGGGGGGCAGCTCAGCTCGTTAGCCCCCATCCTCGTTAGTGGCTGGGTGGGGGCTCATTGGGGGCAGCTCAACTCAGCTCGTTAGCCCCCATCCTCGTTAGTGGCTGGATGGGGGCTCACTGTGGGGAGGGAGGGGGGGGGCAGCTCAGCTCAGCTCGTTAACCCCCATCCTCGTTAGTGGCTGGGTGGGGGCTCATTGTGGGGAGGGGGGGGCAGCTGAGCTCGTTAGCCCCATCCTCATTAGCACCTGCATGCCACGGCTGCGGTCCCACAGGAGGAGGAGGAGGAGCAGCCGCAGCCGGCGCAGCCCACACTGCCCGTGGAGGAGAAGAAGAAGATCCCGGATCCCGACAGCGACGATGTGTCCGAGGTGGACGCGCGGCACATCATCGAGTGAGTGGGGGGGGGGTTGGGGGCTGTGCCGTAGCGTCATTCTGTGGTCCTGTGACTTTCCAGGACCTTCCAACCCAGCCCATAGCGTCATTCTGTGGTCCTGTGACCTTCCAGGACCTTCCAACCCAGCCCATAGCGTCATTGCGTGGTCCTGTGACCTTCAAGGACCTTCCAACCCAGCCCATAGCGTCATTGCGTGGTCCTGTGACCTTCAAGGACCTTCCAACCCAGCCCATAGCGTCATTGCGTGGTCCTGTGACCTTCAAGGACCTTCCAACCCAGCCCATGCTGTGATTGTGCGGTCCTGTGGTCTTCAAGGACCTTCCAACCCAGCCCATAGCGTCATTCTGTGGTCCTGTGACCTTTAAGGACCTTCCAACCCAGCCCATAGCGTCATTGCGTGGTCCTGTGACCTTCAAGGACCTTCCAACCCAGCCCATAGCGTCATTCTGTGGTCCTGTGACCTTCCAGGACCTTCCAACCCAGCCCATAGCGTCATTGCGTGGTCCTGTGACCTTCAAGGACCTTCCAACCCAGCCCATAGCGTCATTGCGTGGTCCTGTGACCTTCAAGGACCTTCCAACCTAGCCCAACCCATCATTCTGTGGTCCTGTGATCTTCAAGGACCTTCCAATCGAGGCTAACCCATTATTCTGTGGTCCTGTGACCTTCAAGGACCTTCCAACCCAGCCCATAGCATCATTCCGTGGTCCTGTGACCTTCAAGGACCTTCCAACACAGCCCATAGCATCATTCCATGGTCCTGTGACCTTCAAGGACCTTCCAACGCAGCCCATAGCATCATTCCATGGTCCTGTGATCTTCCAGGACCTTCCAACCCAGTCCAATCCATCATTGCGTGGTCCTGTGACCTTCAAGGACCTTCCAACCCAACCATTCTGTGCTTTTCGGGCCCATCCCTTACGCTCTCACCCCACCCAACCATTCCATTGGGTTCATGGTTCCACAGCTGACCTTCCAGGACCTTCCAACCCAACCATTGTGTTTTTGGGGTCCATCCCTTATGGTCTCACCCCACCCAACCATTCCATTGGGTTCATGGTTCCACAGCTGACCTTCCAGGACCTTCCCAACCCAACCATTGTGTCCTTTTAGGGTCCATCCCTTATGGTCTCATCCAACCCAACCATTCCATTGGGTTCATGGTTCCACAGTTGACCTTCCAGGACCTTCCAACCCAACCATTCTGCGCTTCTGGGGTCCATCCCTTATGGTCTCACGCAACCCAACCATTCCATTGGGTTCATGGTTCCACAGCTGACCTTCCAGGACCTTCCAACCCAACCATTGTGTGCCTTTAGGTCCATCCCTTACGCTCTCACCCCACCCAACCATTTCTTTGTGTTCATGGTTCCACAGCTGACCTTCCAGGACCTTCCCAACCCAACCATACTGCGCTTTTCGGCCCATCCCTTACGCTCTCCCCCCACCCAACCCCTCCACGCTTCCCCGAGCAATCCTTCGGGCCCCCTCCCCCCAACCACCCCTCCGTTCCTCACCTGGGGTCCCCTCCGACCCCACCCCCCACCTCTGACCCCCCCTCCGCCCCCCAGGAACGCCAAGCAGGACGTGGACGATGAGTACGGGGTGTCGCAGGCGCTGGCCCGGGGCCTGCAGTCGTACTACGCGGTGGCCCACGCCGTCACCGAGCGGGTGGACAAACAGTCCACGCTGATGGTCAACGGGGTCCTCAAGCAGTACCAGGTGAGGGGTGGGCTGCCCTGGGAGGTGGGGGGCTGCTATGGGGGGAGGTGGGGGGCTGTTAGGGGGGAGGTAGGGGGCTGCTATGGGGGGAGGTGGGGGGCTGCTACCGGGGGAGGTGGGGGGCTGTTAGGGGGGAGGTGAGGGGCAGCTACGGGGGGAGGTGGGGGGCTGCTACCAGGGGAGGTGGGGGGCAGCTACGGGGGGAGGTGGGGGGCTGTTAGGGGGGAGGTGGGGGGCTGCTATGGGGGGAGGTGGGGGGCTGTTAGGGGGGAGGTAGGGGGCTGCTACGGGGGGAGGTGGGGGGCTGCTACCGGGGGGAGGTGGGGGGGCTGTTAGGGGGGAGCTGGGGGGCTGTGGGGTAATGGTAAGGAGCCGGGCTGCAACGCGGTGCCGCGTTCTGATGGGGGGTCCGGGGGGGTGTGGGGGGGTCCGGGGGTGTGAAAATGCCCCTTTCCCCCCCCCAGATCAAAGGGTTGGAGTGGTTGGTGTCGCTGTACAACAACAACCTGAACGGCATCCTGGCCGACGAGATGGGGC
Organism: Gallus gallus; assembly: GCF_016699485.2. Lineage (NCBI taxonomy): Eukaryota > Metazoa > Chordata > Aves > Galliformes > Phasianidae > Gallus > Gallus gallus. Next base: position 394,447 of record NC_052569.1, on the reverse strand, counting down.
TGGGGAAAACCATCCAGACCATCGCGCTCATCACGTACCTCATGGAGCACAAACGGATCAACGGCCCCTTCCTCATCATCGTCCCCCTCTCGTGAGTGCTGCGCCGCCCCCCTCCCCCCCCCCAGGGCTCCATCCATCCCCGCCCCCTGTGGGCTCCATCCCCTCCATCCCTTCCAGCTCCATCCCTTCCATCCTCCCTGGCTCCATCCCTCCCAGCTCCATCCTTTCCATTCCCTCCATCCCTTCCATCCTCCCTGGCTCCATTCCCCTCTCGCTCCATCCTTTCCATCCTCTCCATCCCCTCCAGCTCCATCCCTCCCAGCTCCATCCCCTCCACCCTCCCTGGCTCCATCCCCTCTGGCTCCATCCTTTCCATTCCCTCCATCCTCTCCATCCCCTCCCAGCTCCATCCCCTCCATCCTCCCTGGCTCCATTCCCCTCTGGCTCCATCCTTTCCATCCCCTCCATCCCTCCCAGCTCCATCCCCTCCATCCCTCCCAGCTCCATCCCCTCCATCCTCCCTGGCTCCATTCCCCTCTTCCTCCATCCTTTCCATCCCTTCCACCTCCATCACCTTCGTTCCTCCCCAGCTCCATCCCCCTCCATCCTCTCTGTCCCCTCTGACTCTGTCCTCTCCAGCTCCATCCCCTTCATTCTTCCCTGGCCCCACCCCTTCTGACTCCATCCCCTCCATCCCCTCCATCCCTCCAGCTCTATTCCCTCCATCCCCTCTGGTTCCATCCCCCTCCATCCCCCTCAATCCCCTCCCGCTCCATCCTCTCCACCCCTCCTTCCCCTCCATCCTCTCCACCCCTCCTTCCCCTCCATCCTCATCCCCCCCATCCCCTCCAGCTGTATCCTTTCCATCCCCTCCAGCTCCATCCCCCTCCATCCCCCCCATCCCTTCCAGCTCCATCCCCCTCCATCCCCTCTGGTTCCATCCCCTCCTTCCCTTCCATCCTCTCCATCCCATTCCCCCCCCATCCCCTCCGGCTCCATCCTTTCCATCCCCTCCAGCTCCATTTCCCCCATCCCTTCCCCCTCCTTCCCCTCCATCCTTATCCCCCCCATCCCTTCCAGCTCCATCCCCCTCCATCTCCTCCACGCCCTCCATCCTCTCTGGTTCCATCCCCTCCCTCCCTTCCATGCTCTCCATCCCCATCCCCTCCGGCTCCATCCCCCCTATCCCTTCCAGCTCCATCCTCCTCCATCCCCCTTCTTCCCCTCCACCCCCTCCATCCCCTCCACCCCCTCCATCCCCTCCACCCCTCCTTCCCCTCCATCCTCATCCCCCCCTATCCCTTCCAGCTCCATCCCCCTCCATCCCCCTCCATCCTCATCCCCCCTATCCCCTCCAGCTCCATCCCCCTCCATCCCCCTCCATCCTCATCCCCCCCATCCCATCCAGCTCCATCCCCCTCCATCCCCCTCCATCCTCATCCCCCCTATCCCCTCCAGCTCCATCCCCCTCCATCCCCCTCCATCCTCATCCCCCCCATCCCATCCAGCTCCATCCCCCTCCATCCCCCTCCATCCTCATCCCCCCCATCCCATCCAGCTCCATCCCCCTCCATCCTCCTCCATCCTCATCCCCCCCCATCCCCTCCAGCTCCATCCCCCTCCATCCCCCCCCCCCCCCACCCCCCGGGCTGCTCCTCACGCTGTGTTTTGTTCTCCCTTCTGTTCCCAGAACTCTCTCCAACTGGGCCTACGAGTTCGATAAGTGGGCTCCATCCGTGGTCAAGGTGTCCTACAAGGTGGGGAGGGGGCCGAGCCGCGGCTCTGCGGGCGCCGTGGGGCAGCGATGGGGGGGGGTGGGCGCCGGGGGACCCCAAACATCTCCTCCAACCGTGGGGGTCTACACTTGTGTGTGTGCCCCCCCCCCACCTACCCCCTCCAGGTCCTGGCAGCGCTGTGTGGGGCACTGCAGTGCTTCCTCCCCCCGCCCCCCACCCCAATATTCCCCAAAGGGCCGCGGGTAGAGATGGGCTCCGCATCCCTTCGCCATCCCTCAACGATGCGGTGGATCCAGCTCTGCCACCGCCCCAATTAACACCCATTGATGACGATGACGACGATGATGATGACCCTAACACCCCCCCCCCCCCCCATTTTCCCTCCCCTCTGTGCTCGCAGGGCTCCCCGGCAGCGCGACGCGCCTTCGTGCCGCAGCTCCGCAGCGGGAAGTTCAACGTCCTGCTCACCACCTACGAGTACATCATCAAGGACAAGCACATCCTCGCCAAGGTCTGCAATTAGCCACCCTTCATTGCAATTAGGCCCACGGCGCCGCGTAACTCGGCGCAGATGTGAGGACCCCCTGGGGGTCCCGTGGCCCCACGTGCAATTCTGGGCTTTGCTGGGGGGTTTCGGGGTCCTTCCAGCCCAAGCGTGCTGTGGTCCCATGATTTTGTGATCTTCAAGGACCTTTCCAATCCAACCCAACTCTTCTGTGGTTGTAAGGACCCCATTCAGTGGTTCTGTGATCTTCAAGGACCTTTCCAATCCAACCCAACTCTTCTGTGGTTGTAAGGACCCCATTCAGTGGTTCTGTGATCTTCAAGGACCTTTCCAATCCAACCCAACTCTTCTGTGGTTGTAAGGACCCCATTCAGTGGTTCTGTGATCTTCAAGGACCTTTCCAATCCAACCCAACTCTTCTGTGGTTGTAAGGACCCCATTCAGTGGTTCTGTGATCTTCAAGGACCTTTCCAATCCAACCCAACTCTTCTGTGGTTGTAAGGACCCCATTCAGTGGTTCTGTGATCTTCAAGGACCTTTCCAATCCAACCCAACTCTTCTGTGGTTGTAAGGACCCCATTCAGTGGTTCTGTGATCTTCAAGGACCTTTCCAATCCAACCCAACTCTTCTGTGGTTGTAAGGACCCCATTCAGTGGTTCTGTGATCTTCAAGGACCTTTCCAATCCAACCCAACTCTTCTGTGGTTCTGAGCCCCCCCCAACCCAACCGTTCATTGGTTCTGTGATCTTCAAGGACCTTTCCAATCCAACCCAACTCTTCTGTGGTTCTGAGCTCCCCCCTCAACCCAACTCTTCTGTGGTTCTTTGATCTTCAAGGACCTTTCCAATCCAACCCAACTCTTCTGTGGTTCTGAGCCCCCCCCTCAACCCAACCGTTCATTGGTTCTGTGATCTTCAAGGACCTTTCCAATCCTACCCAACTCTTCTGTGGTTGTAAGGACACCATTCAGTGGTTCTGTGATCTTCAAGGACCTTTCCAATCCTACACAACTCTTCTGTGGTTCTGAGCCCCCCCCCTCAACCCAACCATGCAGTGGTTCTGTGATCTTCAAGGACCTTTCCAATCCAACCCAACTCTTCTGTGGTTGTAAGGACACCATTCAGTGGTTCTGTGATCTTCAAGGACCTTTCCAATCCAACCCAACTCTTCTGTGGTTGTAAGGACACCCCCAACCCAACTGTTCAGTGGTTCTGTGATCTTCAAGGACCTTTCCAATCCAACCCAATTCTTCTGTGGTTGTAAGGACACCATTCAGTGGTTCTGTGATCTTCAAGGACCTTTCCAATCCAACCCAACTCTTCTGTGGTTGTAAGGACACCCCCAACCCAACTGTTCAGTGGTTCTGTGATCTTCAAGGACCTTTCCAATCCAACCCAATTCTTCTGTGGTTGTAAGGACACCATTCAGTGGTTCTGTGATCTTCAAGGACCTTTCCAATCCAACCCAACTCTTCTGTGGTTCTGAGCCCCCCCCAACCCAACCATTCTGTGCTTCTTTGATCTTCAAGGACCCTCCCAGTCCATTCCAGGCTTCTGTGACCTTCCAGGACCCCCCCAACGCATCCATTCAGTTGTTCTTTGATCTTTAAGGACTTTCCAGTGCAGCCATTCAGTGGCTCTGTGATCTTTGGGGATACTCCAATCCATCCATTTTGTGAGCTTCTTTCAGGACCTTCCAACCCATTCCGCAGTTCTGTGATCTTCAAGGACCTTTCCAGTGGGTGTAGCTTCGGTGCTGAGTCCTCCCAGTGGCTGTAGGGTCCACACTGAGTCCTCCCAGTGGGTGTAGCTTCGGTGCTGAGTCCTCCCAGTGGTTGTAGGTTCCACGCTGAGTCCTCCCAGTGGCTGTAGGTTCTGTGCTGAGTCCTCCCAGTGGCTGTCGGTTCCACACTGAGTCCTCCCAATGGGTGTAGGTTCCACGCTGAGTCCTCCCAGTGGCTGTAGGTTCCATGCTGAGTCCTCCCAGTGGCTGTAGGTTCTGTGCTGAGTCCTCCCAGTGGCTGTAGGTTCCACGCTGAGTCCTCCCAGTGGGTGTAGGTTCTATGCTGAGTCCTCCCAGTGGGTGTAGCTTCCACATGAAGTCCTCCCAGTGGCTGTAGGTTCCACGCTGAGTCCTCCCAGTGGCTGTAGGTTCCACATGAAGTCCTCCCACTGGGTGTAGCTTCCATGTTGAGTCCTCCGAGTGGCTGTAGGTTCTGTGCTGAGTCCTCCCAGTGGTTGTAGGTTCCACATGAAGTCCTCCCAGTGGGTGTAGGTTCCATGCAGAGTCCTCCCAGTGGGTGTAGGTTCCACACAGAGTCCTCCCAGTGGGTATAGCTTCCACGCTGAGTCCTCCCAGTGGGTGTAGCTTCCACATGAAGTCCTCCCAGTGGCTGTAGGTTCCACATGAAGTCCTGCCAGTGTCTGTAGTTTCCATGCAGAGTCCTCCCAGTGTCTGTAGGTCCCTGACGGCCGCTCAGAAGGACACCCCACGCCCTCGGGTGTCTCCCAGCCCTCCTTCCAGCCCTGACGTCCCGCGGTGCCTCCATCCCCGCAGATCCGCTGGAAGTACATGATTGTGGACGAGGGCCACCGCATGAAGAACCACCACTGCAAGCTGACCCAGGTGCTGAACACGCACTACGTGGCGCCGCGCCGCCTGCTGCTGACCGGCACCCCGCTGCAGAACAAACTGCCCGAGCTCTGGGCTCTGCTCAACTTCCTGCTGCCCACCATCTTCAAGAGCTGCAGCACCTTCGAGCAGTGGTTCAACGCTCCCTTCGCCATGACCGGGGAGAAGGTGGGCTGTCGGCTGCGGGGGTGGCAGCGTTGGGGTTTGGTGGCCTTCTGAGGGGGTTTTGGCCATCTATTGAGTTTTGGTGGCCATCCGTTGGGGTTCGGTGAGCGTCCATTGGGGTTTGGTGGCCATCCGTTGGGGTTCGGTGACCGTCCATTGGGGTTTGGTGGCCATCTGTTGCGGTTTGGTGGCCATCCGTTGGGGTTTGGTGGCCATCCGTTGGGGTTTGGCCATCTGAGGGGGTTTTGGCCATCTGTTGGGGTTTGGTGGCCTTCCATTGGGGTTCAGTGGCCATCTTTTGGGGTTTTTGGCCATCCGTTGGGGTTTGGTGGTCATCTGTTGGGTTTTGTTGGCCATCTGAGGGGTTTGGTGGCCATCCGTTGGGGTTTGTTGGCCATCCGTTGGGGTTTGGTGGCCATCTGTTGGGGTTTGGTGGCCATCTGGTAGGGTTTTTGGCCATCCGTTGGGGTTTGGTGGGGTTTGCTGGCCATCTCTTGGGGTTCAGTGGCCATCTGATAGGGTTTTTGGCCATCCATTGGGGTTTGGTGGCCATCTGAGGGAGTTTTGGCCATCTGTTGGGGCTTGGTGGCCATCTGTTGGGGTTTGGTGGCCATCCATTGGGGTTTGGTGGCCATCCGTTGGGGTTTGGTGGCCATCCGTTGGGGTTTGGTGGCCATCCGTTGGGGTTTGGTGGCCATCTGTTGGGGTTTGGTGGCCATCTGTTGGGGTTTGGTGGCCATCCGTTGGGGTTTGGTGGTCATCTGTTGGGGTTTTTGGCCATCTGTTGCGTTCTGGTGGCCATCTTTTGGGGTTTTGGTGGCTATCTGTTGGGTTTTGGTGGCCATGTTTTGGGTTTTGGTGGTGATCCGTTGGGGTTTTTCGCCATCTGTTGCGTTTTGGTGGCCATCTGTTGGGGTTCAGTGGCCATCTGATAGGGTTTTTGGTCATTTGTTGGGGTTTGGTGGTTATCCGTTGGGTTTGGGGTTGGAGATGCAGAGGTTTGGGGTCAGGGGGTGCAGAGGTTTGGGGTTGGAGATGCAGAGATTTGGTGGGGGAGGTGCAGAAGTTTGGGGTTGGAGATGCAGAGATTTGGGGTTTGAGATGCAGAGGTTTGGGGTTGGGGGGTGCAGAGGTTTGGGGTCAGGGGGTGCAGAGGTTTGGGGTCAGGGGGTGCAGAGGTTTGGAGTTGGAGATGCAGCGGTTTGGGGTCGGGGAGTGCAGAGGTTTGGGGTCAGGGGGTGCAGAAGTTTGGGGTCGGGGGGTGCAGAGGTTTGGGGTCGGGGGGTGCAGATGAACCCCCCCCCCCCGCCCCCTTTGTGCGGCTCCTGCTGAAGGCCCCCCTCCCCCCCAGGTGGATCTGAACGAGGAGGAGACCATTCTGATCATCCGAAGGCTGCACAAAGTGCTGCGGCCATTCCTGCTGCGCCGCCTCAAGAAGGAGGTGGAGGCGCAGCTGCCCGAGAAGGTAACAGCGCGGCTATGGGGGGGGATGTGGGGCTGGGGGGGAGGGGGGGGGTGGGATGGGGCTGGGATGGAGGGGGGGGATGGGGCTGCGGTGTGGGGCTGGGATGGGGGGGTGTGGGGATGGGATGGAGGAGGGAGGGATGGGGATGGGATGGAGGGGGGAGGATGGGGATGGGATGGGGGGGAGGATGGGGCTGGGGTGTGGGGCTGGGATGGGGGGGGGAGGGATGGGGTTGGGGTGTGGGGCTGGGATGGAGGGGGGAGAGATGGAGGGGGGGGATGGGGCTGGGATGGAGGGGGGGGATGGGGCTGGGATGTGGGGCTGGGATGGAGGGGTGTGGAGTTGGGGTGTAGGGCTGGGATGGAGGGGGGAGAGATAGGGCTGGGGTGTGGGGCTGGGATGGGGGGGGAAGGGATGGGGCTGGGGTGTGGGGCTGGGATGGAGGGGGGGGGGTGTGGGACTGAGATGGGGGGGGATGGGGTGGGGTGTGGGGCTGGGATGGGGGGATGGGGATGGAGTGTGGGGCTGGGCTGGAGTGGGGGGGGATGGGGCTGGGATGGGGGGCTGGGATGAAGGGGGGGGCGTGTGGGGCTGAGATGTGGGTCTGGGAAGTAGGGCTGGGATGTGGGGCTGTGCTGCAGCTGTAGGGGGTCTGGGGCCGCGCTTCAGCGCCAGGATCCGGTGCCATAGTGCAGGAGGGCGGTTGTGGGGCTGGCTGTGGGGCCAGGAGTTGGGGTTGGGCTCAGGCCCGCCTCCCCCCGCCCCACATCCCCCCCATGGAACTGAGCCCCCCCCCTTTTGCCCCCCCCCAGGTGGAATACGTCATCAAATGCGACATGTCGGCCCTGCAGCGCGTGCTGTACCGACACATGCAGGCAAAGGGGGTGCTGCTGACCGACGGCTCCGAGAAGGACAAGAAGGTGGGGGGGCAACGGGGGGGCGGGGGGTGGGGTTCCGTAGGGCCATGGGGGGGGGAACTCTGTAGGGCCATGGGGGGGATTGGGGTTCTGTAGGGCCATGGTGGGGATTGGGGTTCTGTAGGGCCATGGGGGGGGAACTCTGTAGGGCCATGGGGGGGGGGGGATTCCACAGTGGGGGGGATTGGGGTTCTATAGGGCCATGGGGGGGTGGGATTCCATAGGGCCATGGGGGGGATTGGGGTTCCATAGGGCCATGGGGGGGGTGGGATTCCATAGGGGGGGGATTGGGGTTCCATAGGGCCATGGGGGGGGGGTGATATTCTATAGGGCCATAGGGGGGGGGATTGGGGTTCCATAGGGCCAAGGGGGGGGGGTGATATTCCATAGGGCCATGGAGGGGGGGGAGATATTCTATAGGGCCACAGAGGGGGATTGGGGTTCTATAGGGCCATAGGGGGGGGATTGGGGTTCCATAGGGCCGTGGGGCTCCGCCGGGGCCACCGCTGCGCTTCTCTGGGCCACCAAACGGCACTGCTGGGCCATGAACTCATTACCGACCCTCAGAGTTCATTAAAATCAGGGGGACCCCCCGCGGTTCGTTAGCGCAGGCCGCTAATTGCGCTGTCCCGCTCGCGCAGGGGAAAGGTGGGACCAAAACGCTGATGAATACCATCATGCAGCTGCGGAAGATCTGCAACCACCCCTATATGTTCCAGCACATCGAGGTCAGGCGGCCACACCGTTCCCCCCGTCCCCATACCGCCCCGTCCCCATAACGCCCCATCCTCATGTCTACATGTCCCCATACCGCCCCGTCCCCATACCGCCCCGTCCCCATGTCTGCATGTCCCCATGTCCCCATACCGCCCCGTCCCCATACCGCCCCGTCCCCATGTCTGCATGTCCCCATACCGCCCCGTCCCCATACCGCCCCGTCCCCATGTCTGCATGTCCCCATGCCGCCCCGTCCCCATACCGCCCCGTCCCCATGTCTGCATGTCCCCCTGTCCCCATACCGCCCCGTCCCCATGTCTGCATGTCCCCCTGTCCCCATACCGCCCCGTCCCCATACTGCCATGTTCCCCTGTCCCCATGTCTGCATGTCCCCATACCGCCCCGTTCCCATGTCTGCATGTCCCCATACTGCCACGTCCCCATGTCTGCATGTCCCCATACCGCCCCGTTCCCATGTCTGCATGTCCCCATACTGCCACGTCCCCGTGTCTGCATGTCCCCATACCACCCTGTCCCCATACTGCTATGTCCCCCTGTCCCCATGTCTGCATGTCCCCATACCGCCCCGTCCCCATGTCATTATGTCCCCATGTCATTATGTCCCCCTGTCCCCATACCGCCATGTCCCCATACCGCCATGTCCCCCTGTCCCCAGGTCTGCATGTCCCCATACCGTTCCGTCCCCATGTCATTGTGTCCCCATATCCCCATATCATTATGTCCCTCTGTCCCCATGTCATTGTGTCCCCATGTCACCATATCCCCATGTCCCCATATCCCCACGTCATTATGTCCCCATATCACCATATCCCCATGTCCCCATATCCCCACGTCACTGTGTCCCCATATCCCCATGTCATTATGTCCCTGTGACCCCATGTCATTGTGTCCCCATATCACCATATCCCCATGTCATTATGTCCCCCTGTCCCCACATCATTATGTCCCCATATCCCCATGTCATTATGTCCGTGTCCCCATGTCATTGTGTCCCCATATCCCCATGTCCCCATGTCATTATGTCCCCATATCCCCACGTCCTGCTGTCCCCATGTCGCTGTGTCCCCATATCCCCACGTCATTATGTCCCCCTGTCCCCATGTCATTGTGTGCCCATATCCCCACATCCCCACGTCATTGTGTCCCCATATCCCCATGTCTCCCTGTCCCCACATCATTATGTCCCCATATCACCATATCCCCATATCCCCACGTCACAGCGGTGTCCCCATATCCCCATGTCCCCATATCCCCACGTCATTGTGTCCCCGTGTCCCCATATCCCCATGTCACAGCAGTGTCCCTGTGTCCCCACGTCGCTGTGTCCCCATATCCCCATGTCATTATGTCCCCATGTCCCCCTGTCCCCACATCATTATGTCCCCATATCCCCACGTCATTATGTCCCTGTGTCCCCATGTCATTGTGTCCCCATATCCCCATGTCCCCATGTCATTATGTCCCCATATCCCCACGTCCTGCTGTCCCCATGTCACTGTGTCCCCATATCCCCACGTCATTATGTCCCCGTGTCCCCACGTTGCTGTGTCCCCATATCCCCGTGTCATTATGTCCCCGTGTCCCCATGTCTTTATGTCCCCATATCCCCGTATCCCCACGTCACAGCGGTGTCCTCATATCCCCGTGTCATTATGTCCCCATATCCCCATGTCTTTATGTCCCCATATTCCCATATCCCCACGTCACAGCGGTGTCCCCATATCCCCACGTCATTATGTCCCCGTGTCCCCACGTTGCTGTGTCCCCATATCCCCGTGTCATTATGTCCCCATATCCCCATGTCTTTATGTCCCCATATCCCCATATCCCCACGTCACAGCGGTGTCCCCATATCCCCACGTCATTATGTCCCTGTGTCCCCATATCCCCACGTCATTATGTCCCTGTGTCCCCATATCCCCACGTCACAGTGGTGTCCCCATATCTCCCTGTCCCCATATCCCCACGTCATTATGTTGCTGTGTCCCCATATCCCCACGTCATTATGTCACTGTGTCCCCATATCCCCACGTCACAGCGGTGCCCCCTGCGGGCCGTCTCTGGATGCCGAGCGCTGCATTGCTGCACTGCTGCACTGCTGCACTGCTGCTCCCTGACCCCCCCTTTCCCCCCCCGATCCCCATTGCTGCCACTGCAGGAATCCTTCTCGGAGCACCTGGGCTTCACGGGCGGCATCGTGCAGGGGTGAGTGCGCTGCAGGGGCGCTCCTCATTAACAACCCCCCCTCAACGACCCCGCGGCGCTGCAGCCGAGCCCTCCGCCCCCCATCCTGACCCCGACCCCCCCCCCCCATCTGACCCCGACCCCCCCAGGCTGGATCTGTACCGCGCCTCGGGGAAATTCGAGCTGCTGGACCGCATCCTGCCCAAACTGCGCGCCACCAACCACAAAGTGCTGCTCTTCTGCCAGATGACGTCGCTGATGACCATCATGGAGGACTACTTCGCCTACCGCGGCTTCAAATACCTGCGGCTGGACGGTGGGGCACGGCGCCGGGGGGGGAGGGGGGCTGCGTGGGGGGGGGGGGGGCTGAGGAGAGCCATAGACATCATAGGGGTGCATCGCTGCTGTGCGGAGCCATAAACAGCACTGTATGAATGCATGGGGGCTGAGCAGAGCCATAGACATCATAGGGTGCATCAGTGCTGTGCAGAGCCATAGGCAGCACTGTGTGGATGCATTGGGGCTGAGTAGAGCAGAGCCATAAACAGCACTGCATGGATGCATTGGGGCTGAGCAGAGCCATTGACATCATAGGGGTGCGTCAGTGCTGTGCGGAGCCATAGGCAGCACTGTATGAATGCATCACTGCTGAGCAGGGCCATAGACATCATAGGGGTGCGTCAGTGCTGTGCGGAGCCATAGCAGCACTGTGTGGATGCATTGGGGCTGAGCAGGGCCATAGACATCATAGGGGTGCATTGGTGCTGTGCGGAGCCATAAACAGCACTGTGTGGATGCATTGGGGCTGAGCAGAGCAGAGCTATAAACAGCACTGCATGGATGTGTGGGGGCTGAGGAGAGCCATAAACGTCACAGGGGTGCATCGGTGCTGTGCAGAGCCATAGGCAGCACTGTATGAACGTATGGGGGCTGAGCAGGGCCATAAACAGCACAGCACGGATGCATTGGGGCTGAGCAGAGCCATAGACATCATAGGGGTGCGTCAGTGCTGTGCAGAGCCATAAACAGCACTGCATGAATGCATGGGGGCTGAGCAGAGCCATAGACATCATAGGGGTGCATCGCTGCTGTGCAAAGCCATAGGCAGCACTGCGTGGATGCATCACTGCTGAGCAGGGCCATAGACATCATAGGGTGCATCAGTGCTGTGCACAGCTATAAACAGCACTGCGTGGATGTGTGGGGGCTGAGCAGAGATATAAAGCAGCACTGTGGGGATGTGTGGGGGCTGAGGAGAGCCATAAACATCATAGGGGTGCGTCAGTGCTGTGCAGAGCCATAGGCAGCACTGTATGGATGTGGGGGGGCTGCTCAGAGCCATAGACATCATAGGGGTGCGTCGGTGCTGTGCGGAGCCATAGGCAGCACTGCGTGGATGCATTGGGGCTGAGCAGAGATATAAGCAGCACTGCGTGGATGCATTGGGGCTGAGCAGAGCAGAGCCATAAACAGCACTGCATAAATGTATGGGGGCTGAGCAGAGATATAAGCAGCACTGTATGAATGCATGGGGGCTGAGGAGAGCCATAAACGTCATAGGGGTGCATCAGTGCTGTGCGGAGCCATAGGCAGCACTGCATGGATGTGTGGGGGCTGAGCAGAGCCATAGACATCATAGGGGTGCATCAGTGCTTTGCGGAGGCATAAACAGCACTGTGTGGATGCACTGGGGCTGAGCAGGGCTGTAAACATCATAGGGGTGCATCAGTGCTGTGCAGAGCTATAAACAGCACTGCATGGATGTGTGGGGGCTGAGGAGAGCCATGGACATCATAGGGGTGCGTCAGTGCTGTGCGGAGCCATAGGCAGCACTGCGTGGATGCACCACTGCTGAGCAGAGCCATAGACATCATAGGGTGCATCAATGCTGTGCAGAGCTATAAACAGCACTGCATGGATGTGGGGGGGCTGAGCAGAGATATAAGCAGCACTGTGGGGATGTGTGGGGGCTGAGGAGAGCCATAGACATCATAGGGGTGTGTCAGTGCTGTGCAGTGCCATAGGCAGCACTGCGTGGATGTGGGGGGGCTGCTCAGAGCCATAGACATCATAGGGGTGCGTCGGTGCTGTGCGGAGCCATAGGCAGCACTGTGTGGATGCATGGGGGCTGTGCAGAGCAGAGGTATAAATAGCACTGCATGAATGTATGGGGGCTGAGCAGAGATATAAGCAGCACTGTATGGATGCATGGGGGCTGAGGAGAGCCATAGACATCATAGGGTGCATCAGTGCTGTGCAGAGCCATAGGCAGCACTGTATGGATGTGGGGGGGCTGCTCAGGGCCATAGACATCATAGGGGTGCATCGCTACTGTGCGGAGCCATAAACAGCACTGTGTGGATGCATGGGGGCTGAGCAGAGATAGAAACGTCATAGGGGTGCGTCGGTGCTGTGCAGAGCCATAGGCAGCACTGTATGAATGCATTGGGGCTGAGTAGAGCAGAGCCATAAACAGCACTGCATGGATGCATTGGGGCTGAGCAGGGCCATAGACATCATAGGGGTGCGTCAGTGCTGTGCGGAGCCATAGGCAGCACTGTATGAATGCATGGGGGCTGAGCAGAGCAGAGCCATAAACAGCACTGCATGGATGTGTGGGGGCTGAGCAGAGATATAAGCAGCACTGTATGAATGCATGGGGGCTGAGGAGAGCCATAAACGTCATAGGGGTGCGTCAGTGCTGTGCAGAGCCATAGGCAGCACTGCATGGATGTGTGGAGGCTGAGCAGAGCCATAGACATCATAGGGGTGCATTGGTGCTGTGCGGAGCCATAAACAGCACTGTGTGGATGCATGGGGGCTGAGCAGAGATAAAAGCAGCACTGCGTGGATGCATTGGGGCTGAGCAGAGCCATAAACGTCACAGGGGTGCATCGGTGCTGTGCAGAGCCATAGGCAGCACTGTATGAATGCATGAGGGCTGAGCAGGGCTGTAAACATCATAGAGGTGCATCGGTGCTGTGCGGAGCCATAGGCAGCACTGTGTGGATGCATTGGGGCTGAGCAGAGATATAAGCAGCACTGTGTGGATGCATGGGGGCTGAGCAGGGCTGTAAACATCATAGGGGTGCATCAGTGCTGTGCGGAGCCATAGGCAGCACTGTGTGGATGCATTGGGGCTGAGGAGAGCCATAAACATCATAGGGGTGCATCGGTGCTGTGCGGAGCCATAGCAGCACTGCGTGGATGCATGGGGGCTGAGCAGAGATAGAAACAGCACAGATGCGTCAGTGCTGCTCAGGGCCATAAGGAGCAGTGCAGGGATGCATCGGGGCTGCATGGAGCCATAAGGAGCAGTGCAGGGATGCATCGGGGCTGCAAACCTCACAGCTCAGAGCTGGGGGTGGACGGACGGACGGACGGGCAGATGGATGGATGGATGGGCAGGCAGAGACAGACAGACAGGCAGATAGACAGAGACAGACAGGCAGTCAGGCAGACAGACAGACAGGTGGATGGACAGGTGGACAGACAGGCAGGGGCGCAGTCAGACGGGCAGACACAGACAGACAGATGGACAGACAGAGGCAGGCAGGCACACAGACAGACAGACAGGTGGACAGACAGATGGACAGACAGGCAGGGGTGCAGTCAGGCAGGCAGAGACAGACAGACAGACGGACAGACAGAGGCAGGCAGGCACACAGGCAGACATGGACAGACAGGTGGACAGACAGGCAGGGGAGACAGGCAGGCAGACAGACAGGCAGGGGCGCAGTCAGACAGGCAGACAGACAGACAGACAGATGGACAGACAGAAGGACACAGACAGAGGCAGGCAGGCAGGCACACAGACAGACAGATGGACAGACAGGCAGGGGAGACAGGCAGGCAGACGGACAGGCAGGCAGACAGGTGGACAGACAGACAGACACAGACAGATGGACAGACAGGCAGGGGCGCAGTCAGACAGGCAGAGACAGGCAGACAGATGGACAGGCAGAGGCAGGCAGACAGACAGACAGATGGACAGACAGACAGACGGACAGACAGAGGCAGGCAGGCACACAGGCAGACATGGACAGACAGGTGGACAGACAGGCAGGGGCGCAGTCAGGCAGGCAGACAGACGGACAGACAGGCAGACAGATGGACAGACAGCGACAGGCAGACAGGCACACAGACAGACAGGTGGACGGACAGATGGACAGGCAGGCAGGCACACAGGCAGACATGGACAGACAGGTGGACAGACAGGCAGGGGAGACAGGCAGGCAGACAGACGGACAGACAGGCAGACAGATGGACAGACAGCGACAGGCAGGCAGGCACACAGACAGACAGGTGGACGGACAGATGGACAGGCAGGCAGGCACACAGACAGACAGGTGGACGGACAGATGGACAGGCAGGCAGGCACACAGGCAGACAGACAGACAGATGGACAGACAGGCAGACACAGACAGATGGACAGACAGAGGCAGGCAGGCACACAGGCAGACAGACAGACAGATGGACAGACAGGCAGACAGATGGACAGACAGAGACAGGCAGGCAGGTGGGCGGACAGACAGGCAGGCGCGCAGTCAGACAGGCAGGCAGACGGACAGACAGGCAGGCAGAGACAGGCGGACAGACAGGCAGACAGACAGGCGGACAGACAGGCAGACGGACAGGCGGACGGACAGGCGGACAGACAGAGACAGACAGATGGACAGACAGAGACAGGCAGGCGGGCGGACGGACAGACAGGCAGAGACAGGCAGACAGACAAACAGATGGGCAGACAGCCGGACAGGCAGACAGACGGATGGACAGGCAGACAGACGGACGGGCAGGCAGACAGACGGACGGGCAGACAGACAGACGGACGGGCAGACAGACGGACGGACGGGCAGACGGACATAGAGGCAAACAGACGGACGGACGGACGCAGACTGTGCCGGTTGCGGTGCCGCGGCCGCCGTTGCTCAGCTCCTGCAGCGCTGTTGGGGCTGCGAGCGCAGAGTGGGACCAAAAATTGGGGTTTCTGCCCCCAAAATTGGGGTTTCTGCCCCCAAATGGCTCTCTGGGAGGGGTTTATTGGGTCCCAGAATGGACCGACGGGGGGTGGGGGGGACACTGTGCTGTCCTGAGCGTCACCCGGACGTTATCTGCACCTCCAGCGCCCCCCTTTGGTCATTGCGGGCATTTCCCACCCAAACATCCCATAGTTCTGTGATCTTCCAGGACCTGTCCAACCCAACCCAACCATTCCCTGGTTCTGTGATCTTCCAGGACCCTTCCAACCTCCCCAAACATCCCATGGTTCTGTGATCTTCCAGGACCTGTCCAACCCAACCCAACCATTGCCTGGTTCTGTGATCTTCCAGGACCTGTCCAATCCAACCCAACCATCCCATGGTTCTGTGATCTTCCAGGACCTGTCCAACCCAACCCAACTATCCCATGGTTCTGTGATCTTCCAGGACCTTTCCAACCCAACCATCCCATAGTTCTGTGATTTTCCAGGACCTGTCCAGCCCAACCAAAAAATTCCATGGTTCTGTGATCTTCCAGGACCTGTCCAACCCAACCCAACCATTCCCTGGTTCTGTGATATTCCAGGACCTGTCCAACCCAACCCAACCATCCCATGGTTCTGTGATCTTCCAGGACCCTTTCAACCCAAATCAACCATTCCATGGTTCTGTGATCTTCCAGGACCTGACCAACCCAACCAAAAAATTCCATGGTTCTGTGATCTTCCAGGACCTGTCCAATCCAACCCAACCATCCCATGGTTCTGTGATCTTCCAGGACCTGTCCAACCCAACCCAACCATCCCATGGTTCTGTGATCTTCCAGGACCTGTCCAACCCAACCCAACCATTGCCTGGTTCTGTGATCTTCCAGGACCTGTCCAACCCAACCCAAACATCCCACGGTTCTGTGATCTTCCAGGACCTTTCCAACCCAACCATTGCCTGGTTCTGTGATCTTCCAGGACCTGTCCAACCCAAATCAACCACCCCATGCCTCTGTGATCTTCCAGGACCTTTCCAACCCAACCATCCCATAGTTCTGTGATTTTCCAGGACCTGTCCAGCCCAACCAAAAAATTCCATGGTTCTGTGATCTTCCAGGACCTGTCCAATCCAACCCAACCATTCCCTGGTTCTGTGATCTTCCAGGACCTGACCAACCCAAACAAAAAATTCCATGGTTCTGTGATCTTCCAGGACCTGTCCAACCCAAACCAACCATTCCCTGGTTCTGTGATCTTCCAGGACCTGTCCAACCCAACCCAACCACCCCATGGTTCTGTGATCTTCCAGGACCCTTTCAACCCAAATCAACCATTCCATGGTTCTGTGACCTTTCAGGACGTTTCCAACTCAACCCAACCATCACATGGTTCTGTGATCTTCCAGGACCTGTCCAACCCAACCATTGCCTGGTTCTGTGATCTTCCAGGACCTGTCCAATCCAACCCAACCATCCCATGGTTCTGTGATCTTCCAGGACCTTTCCAATCCAACCCAACCATTCCCTGGTTCTGTGATCTTCCAGGACCCTTTCAACCCAACCCAACCATTGCCTGGTTCTGTGATCTTCCAGGACCTGTCCAACCTCCCCAAACATCCCATGGTTCTGTGATCTTCCAGGACCTTTCCAACCCAAATCAACCATTCCCTGGTTCTGTGATCTTCCAGGACCTGTCCAACCCAACCATTGCCTGGTTCTGTGATCTTCCAGGACCCTTTCAACCCAAATCAACCATTCCCTGGTTCTGTGATCTTCCAGGACCTTTCCTATCCAACCAGTCTCTGGTTCTGTGATATTGCAGGACCCTTTAAACCCAACCACCCCATACCTCTGTGACCTTCCAGGACCCTTCCAACCACCCCATGCCTCTGTGACCTTCCAGGACCCTTTCAGCCCAAACCTGTGTGACCTTCCAGGACCCCTCAAACCCAACCATCCCATGGCTCAGGACCCTTCCACCCCAGCCTCTCCAAATCCTCTGTGACCTTTCAGGACCCTTCCACTCAAATCCTCTGTGACCTTCCAGGACCCTTCCACCTCATGCTTCTGTGATCTTCCAGGACCCTTTCAACCTCCCCATGCCTCTGTGACCTTCCAGGACCCTTCCAACCTCCCAATGCCTCTGTGACCTTCCAGGACCCTTCCAACCTCCCAATGCCTCTGTGACCTTCCAGGACCCTTCAAACCCAACCATCCCATGGCTCAGGACCCTTCCACCCCAACCTCTCCATATGTCTGTGACCTTGCAGGACCCTTCCACCCCGTACCTCTGTGACCTTCCAGGACCCTTCTACTCAAATCCTCTGTGACCTTCCAGGACCCTTCCACTCGAATCCTCTGTGACCTTCCAGGACCCTTCCACTCAAATCTTCTGTGACCTTCCAGGACCCTTCCACCCTCCCCATGCCTCTGTGATCTTCCAGGACCCTTCCACCCCGTACCTCTGTGACCTTCCAGGACCCTTCCACTCGAATCCTCTGTGACCTTCCAGGACCCTTCCACCCCATACCTCTGTGACCTTCCAGGACCCTTCCACTCAAAACCTCTGTGACCTTCCAGGACCCTTCCAACCTCCCCATGCCTCTGTGACCTTCCAGGACCCTTCCAACCTCCCCATGCCTCTGTGACCTTCCAGGACCCTTCTACCCCATGCCTCTGTGACCTTCCAGGACCCTTCTACCCCATGCCTCTGTGACCTTCCAGGACCCTTCCACTCAAATCCTCTGTGACCTTCCAGGACCCTTCCACTCAAATCCTCTGTGACCTTCCAGGACCCTTCCACCCCATACCTCTGTGACCTTCCAGGACCCTTCCACCCCATACCTCTGTGACCTTTCAGGACCCCAACCTCTCCGTACCTCTGTGACCTTCAGGACCCTTCCAACCACCCCATACCTCTGTGACCTTCCAGGACCCTTCCACTCAAATCCTCTGTGACCTTCCAGGACCCTTCCACCCCATACCTCTGTGACCTTCCAGGACCCTTCTACCCCATGCCTCTGTGACCTTCCAGGACCCTTTCATTCCAAACCTCTGTAACCTTCCAGGACCCTTCCACTCAAAAGCTCTGTGCCCTTCCAGGACCCTTCCAACCACCCTGTACCTCTGTGACCTTCCAGGTCCCTTCAAACCTTCCCATGCTTCTGTGACCTTCCAGGACCCTTCCACCCTCCCCATGCCTGTGTGACCTTCCAGGACCCTTCCACCCCAACCTCCCCATGCCTCTGTGACCTTCCAGGACCCTTCCACTCAAATCCTCTGTGACCTTCCAGGACCCTTCCATTCCAAACCTCTGTAACCTTCCAGGACCCTTCCACTCAAATCCTCTGTGACCTTCCAGGACCCTTCCAACCTCCCCATACCTCTGTGACCTTCCAGGACCCTTCCACCCTCCCCGAGCCGCCCTTCCCCTCCCCGCTCCCCCCCCCCCCATCCCTCCCGCTGCTCACAGCGCCCCCTGCCGGCCCCGCGCGGAACGGCCGCTGTGCGTTGCAGGGACGACGAAGGCGGAGGACCGCGGGATGCTGCTGAAGACGTTCAACGAGCCGGGCTCCGAGTACTTCATCTTCCTGCTGAGCACCCGGGCGGGCGGGCTGGGCCTCAACCTGCAGTCCGCCGACACCGTCATCATCTTCGACAGCGACTGGAACCCCCACCAGGTACGGCCGCACGCCGCTAACGAGCTCGTTATGCCTAATGAATGACCCCGCGCTCCGCCTGGGTGCCACTTAAATGGGGGGCTGAAGGGAAGCCCGGACCCCATAGGTAATGATGGAGGGGAGCCCAGAGCCCATTTGGAATGATGGAGGAGAGCTCAGAGCCTCATTACTGCTTTAATGAGCTCGTTATGCCTAATGACCTCGTTATGCCTAATGACCCCGCGCTCCGCCTGGATGCCACTTAAATGGGGGGCTGAAGGGAAGCCCGGACCCCATTTCCAATGATGGAAGAGAGCCCAGAGCCCATTTGGAATGATGGAGGGGAGCTCAGAGCCTCATTACTGCTCTAATGAGCTCGTTATGCCTAATGAGCTCGTTATGCCTAATGACCCCACGCTGGGGGTCCCAGCCCACTGATCCTCTCGGCTCTATGCCCACCTTGGGGTCACCCCCCGGCCCAGTTTCCACTGGGGGGGCTGAAGGGAAGCCTGGACCCCATTTCTAATGATGGAGGAGAGCCCAGAGCCCATTTGGAACGATGGAGAGCCCCATCACTGCTCTAATGAGCTCGTTATGCCTAATGAGCCCACGCTGGGGGTCCCAGCCCACTGCTCTTCTGGGCTCTATGCCCACCTTGGGGTCACCCCCCGGCCCTACTTCCATTATGGGGGGCTGAAGGGAAGCCCGGACCCCATAGCTAATGATGGAAGAGAGCCCAGAGCCCATAGCTAATGATGGAGGAGAGCCCAGAGCCCCATCAGTGCTCTAATGAGCTCGTTATGCCTAATGAGCCCACGCTGGGGGTCTCAGACCCCTCCTTCTGCAGCTCTGTGCCCACCTGGGCTGCCCCCCGGCCCTGCTTCCATTGGGAGAGGATGGAGGAGAGCTCAGAGCCCCACTCAGTGCTTAATGAGCTCGTTATGCCTAATGACCCCACGCTGGGGGTCCCGGACCCCTTTTCTTTTGGGTGCTGTGCCCACCTTGGGGTCACCCCCCCGGCCCTGCTTCCATTATGGGGGGCTGAAGGGAATCCCGGACCCCATTTCTAATGATGGAGGAGAGCTCAGAGCCCCACTCAGTGCTTAATTGAGCTCATTATGCCTAATGAGCCCACACTGGGGGTCCCACCCACTGCTCTTCTGGGCTCTATGCCCACCTTGGGGTCACCCCCCGGCCCTGCTTCCATTATGGGGGGCTGAAGGGAAACCCGGACCCCATTTCCGATGATGGAAGAGTGCCCAGAGCCCCCTCAGTGTTGTTAATGAGCTCGTTATGCCTAATGACCCCACGCTGGGGGTCCCAGACCCCTTTTGTTTTGGGTGCTGTGCCCACCTTGGGGTCACCCCCCGGCCCTGCTTCCATTATGGGGGGCTGAAGGGAAGCCCGGACCCCATAGCTAATGATGGAAGAGAGCCCAGAGCCCATTTGGAATGATGGAGGGGAGCTCAGAGCCCCACTTAGTGCTTAATGAGCTCATTATGCCTAATGACCCCACGCTGGGGGTCCCAGACCCCTTTTGTTTTGGGTGCTGTGCCCACCTTGGGGTCACCCCCCGGCCCTGTTTCCATTGGGGGGGCTGAAGGGAAGCCCGGACCCCATTTCTAATGATGGAGGAGAGCTCAGAGCCCCCCCTCAGTGCTGTTAATGAGCTCGTTATGCCTAATGACCCCATGCTGGGGGTCTCTGCCACCCCTCTCCCCCTGCAGCTCTGCACCCACCCCACGCTCACCCTCACCCCCCCTCACCCCCCCCTTTGGATGGCAGCACCCCCTTTACCCCATGGGACACACCCTCCATGGGACCCCAGGGGGGGCTTTAAGGACCCCCCCACACCCCATGACTGTCTGCTTATTGCTGTGCCCCCCCTTTGGATGGCAGCAGCCCATTCATCCCCCTGCAGCCCTCCATGGAACCCCAGGGGGGGCTTTCAGGCCCCCCCCCCCTTTCCGACCCTCTGCTGATGACTTTGCCCCCCCCCCCCCTTTGGATGGCAGCAGCCCCTTTTACCCCCCTGCATCCCTCCATGGATGCCCCCCACAACCCCCTGGTGATCTCTGTGCCCCCCCTTTAGATGGCAGCAGCTCCTTTACCCCCCTGCATCCCTCCATGGGACCCCAGGGGTTGCTTTAAGGCCCCCCCACCCCCTTCCGACCCCCTGCTGATCACTGTGCCCCCCCCTTTGGGTGGTGGCCATTCGTTGCTTTGCATCCCTCCATGGAACCCCAAAGAGGGGCTTTAAGGACCCCCCCATGACCCCTTTCTGATTGCTGTGCCCCCCTTTGGATGGGCAGCAGCCCATTCATTGCCTTACATCCCTTTAAGGGACCCCAGGGGTTGCTTTAAGGCCCCCCTTCCGACCCCCTTTCTGACCCCCTGCTGATCTCTGTGCCCCCCCTTTGGATGGCAGCAGCCCCTTTACCCCCTGCATCCCTCTGTGGATGCCCCCCATGACCCCCTGCTGATCTCTGTGCCCCCCTTTGGATGGCACAGCCCATTCATTGCCTTACATCCCTCCATGGGACCCCAGGGGTTGCTTTAAGGACCCCCCCCCTTTTCTGACCCCCTGCTGATCTCTGTGCCCCCCCTTTGGGTGGCAGCAGCCCATTCATTGCCTTACATCCCTTCAAGGGACCTCAGGGGTTGCTTTAAGACCCCCCTCCACGACCCCCTGCTGATCTCTGTGCCCCCCTTTGGATGGCAGCAGCCCCTTCATCCCCCTGCATCCCTCCATGGGACCCCAGGGGTTACTTTAAGGACCCCCCACGACCCCCTGCTGATCTCTGTGCCCCCCCTTTGGGTGGCAGCAGCCCCTTTACCCCCCTGCATCCCTCCATGGGACTCCAGGGGTTGCTTTAAGAACCCCCCCCCCCCTTTTCCGACCCCCTGCTGATCTCTGTGCCCCCCCTTTGGGTGGCAGCAGCCCCTTCATTGCGTTGCATCCCTCCATGGGACCTCAGGGGTTGCTTTAAGCCCCCCCACCCCCTTTCTGACCCCCTGCTGATCTCTTTGCCCCCCCTTTGGATGGCAGCAGCCCATTCATTGCCTTACATCCCTCTGTGGGACCCCAGGGGTTGCTTTAAGCCCCCTCCCCCCGCCTTTTCTGACCCCCTGCTGATCTCTGTGCCCCCCCTTTGGGTGGCAGCAGCCCCTTTACCCCCCTGCATCCCTCCACGGGACCCCAGGGGTTGCTTTATGACCCCCCCCACGACCCCCTGCTGATCTCTGTGCCCCCTTTTTGCTGGCTGCAGCCCCTTTACCCCCCTGCATCCCTCCATGGATGCCCCCCACGACCCCCTGGTGATCGCTGTGCCCCCCTTTGGATGGCAGCAGCCCCTTTACCCCCCTGCATCCCTCCACGGGACCCCAGGGGTTGCTTTAAGCCCCCCCCCCCCCCCCCCCCGTTTTCCGACCCCCTGCTGATCTCTGTGCCCCCCCTTTGGGTGGCAGCAGCCCCTTCATTGCGTTGCATCCCTCCATGGGACCTCAGGGGTTGCTTTAAGGCCCCCCCACCCCCCTCACGACCCCCTGCTGATCTCTGTGCCCCCCCTTTGGATGGCAGCAGCCCATTCATTGCCTTACATCCCTCTGTGGGACCCCAGGGGTTGCTTTAAGGCCCCCCCACCCCCCTTTTCCGACCCCCTGCTGATCTCTGTGCCCCCCCTTTGGATGGCAGCAGCCCCTTTACCCCCCTGCATCCCTCCATGGGACCCCACGGGTTGCTTTAAGCCCCTGCTGATCTCTGTGCCCCCCCTTTGGATGGCAGCAGCCCCTTTACCCCCCTGCATCCCTCCATGGATGCCCCCCACGACCCCCTGGTGATCGCTGTGCCCCCCCTTTGGGTGGCAGCAGCCCCTTTACCCCCCTGCATCCCTTCATGGGACCCCAGGGGTTGCTTTAAGGCCCCCCCACCCCCCTTTTCCGACCCCCTGCTGATCTCTGTGCCCCCCCTTTGGATGGCAGCAGCCCCTTTACCCCCCTGCATCCCTCCATGGATGCCCCCCACGACCCCCTGGTGATCGCTGTGCCCCCCCGTTTGGATGGCAGCAGCCCCTTTACCCCCCTGCATCCCACCATGGAACCCCAGGGGTTGCTTTAAGCCCCCCCCCCATTTCCGACCCCGTACTGATCCGTGTCCCCCCCCACCCCCCCCAGGACCTGCAGGCTCAGGACCGCGCTCACCGCATCGGGCAGCAGAACGAGGTCCGCGTGCTGCGCCTCTGCACCGTCAACAGCGTGGAGGAGAAGATCCTGGCGGCCGCCAAATACAAACTGAACGTGGACCAGAAGGTGATCCAGGCCGGCATGTTCGACCAGAAGTCGTCGAGCCACGAGCGGCGCGCCTTCCTGCAGGCCATCCTGGAGCACGAGGAGCAGGACGAGGTACGGCGCTGCGCTGCGCCGCGGGGCGGAGCGGAGCGGAGCGCGGAGAGCGGAGCGGAGCGGAGCGGGCGGCGCTGCGCGAAGGGCCGGAGGCGGTGAGAGAGAGGTGGAAAGAGAGAGAGAGAGAGGAGGCGCCGGAGAGCCGCGGCCGGCCACGGAGACTCAAGTGCTGTGTTTAATCCACAGAGCCGGTGCGGCGCCGCCTCCAGCCTTTGCCTGACCGCTGAGCCGGAGGAACCACCTCTAAAGGTGAGAAGGGCCGCTCAGCCCCTTCGCTCCTCCGCCATCGCTCCGCTCAGCGCCGCCCGCGCCCGCGCCCCCCCGCCCCCCCCCCCCCCTTCCCCGCAGCCCCCCCCTCAGACCCCCATCCCGACCCCCCCGTCCCCCACCCCCCCCCACCCCTTTGGCCCCATCCCCGCAGCCAAAGCAGCGCCTCGGTGCCGCCGTCGGAGGGTCGCGGGGTCGGCTCAGAGCCCCCCCCCGCCCCTCATCCCTCATCCCCCCCCCCCCTTCCTCCTCCTCCTCCTCCTCCTCCTCCTCCTCCTCTGACCCCCCCACCCCCCCCCGGCCCCGCCGCCGCTCAGCGCCGCTCTGTTGGCTCTGGCAGGAGGAGGACGAGGTGCCCGACGATGAGACCGTGAACCAAATGATCGCCCGACACGAGGAGGAGTTCGACCTCTTCATGGTGAGGGGCTGAGGGGGGGGGGGGCAGCAATAGGGGGGGTGGGGGGGGGTGGTATTGAGCGCCAGGAGGGCTCTGAGTGTTCACGGTGGGCACCCAATGCTCGGGGTGGGACCCCACCGTTCTGTTGGCTCCCGATGGGTCCTCAGTGAGTTCGCAATGGGTTCCCAATTAAGTCCCCAAGGATTCCCTAATGGGGTCCCAATGGGTCCTCAATGGGTTCCTCAAAGAGCTCCCAATGAGTCCCCAATGGGTTCCCAATGGGTTTCTCAATCAGTTCCCAATGGGTCCTCAGTGAGTTCCCAATGGGTTCCCAATTAAGTCCCCAAGGATTCCCTAACGGGGTCCCAATGGGTTCCTCAATGGGTTCCCAATGGGTCCTCAATGAGGTCCCAGTGGGTTCCACAATGGGTTCCTCAATGGGTTCCCAATGGGTTCCCAATGGGTTCCTCAGTGAGTTCCCAATGGGTTCCTCAATGGGTTCCCAATGGATTCCCCAATGGGTTCCTCAAAGAGCTCCCAATGGGTTCCTCAATGGGTTCCCAATGGGTCCTCAATGAGTTCCCAATGGGCTCCCAATGGGTCCCCAGTGCGTTCCTCAAAGACCTCCCAATGGGTTCCTCAGTGGGTTCCCAATGGGTTCCCAATGGGTTCCTCAATCGGTTCCCAATGGGTCCTCAATGAGTTCCCAATGGGTTCCCAATTAAGTCTTCAAGGATTCCCTAATGGGGTCCCAATGGGCTCCCCAATGAGTTCCTCAAAGAGCTCCCAATGGGTTCCCCAGTGGGTTCCTCAATGGGTTCCCAATGGATTCCCCAATGAGTTCCTCAAAGAGCTCCCAATGAGTCCCCAATGGGTTCCCAATGGGTTCCTCAATCGGTTCCCAATGGGTCCTCAGCGAGTTCCCAATGGGTTCCCAATTAAGTCCCCAAGGATTCCCTAATGGGGTCCCAATGGGTCCCCAATGGGCTCCCCAATGAGTTCCTCAAAGAGCTCCCAATGGGTTCCTCAATGGGTTCCCAATGGGCTCCCAATGAGTTCCCAATGGGTTCCTCAAAGAGCTCCCAGTGAGTCCCCAATGGGTTCCTCAATCAGTTCCCAATGGGTCCTCAATGAATTCCCAATGGGTTCCCAATTAAGTCCCCAAGGATTCCCTAATGGGGTCCCAATGGGTTCCCAATGGGTTCCTCAATGGGTGCCTTAAAGAGCTCCCAGTGAGTCCCCAGTGGGTTCCCAATGGGTTCCTCAATCGGTTCCCAATGGGTTCCTCAGTGAGTTCCCAATGGGTTCCCAATTAAGTCCCCAAGAATTCCCTAATGGGGTCCCAATGGGTCCCCAGTGCGTTCCTCAAAGAGCTCCCAATGGGTTCCCAATGGGTTCCCAATGGGTTCCTCAATCGGTTCCCAATGGGTCCTCAACGAGTTCCCAATGGGTTCCCAATGGGTTCCTCAATGGGTTCCCAATGGATTCCCCAATGCGTTCCTCAGAGAGCTTCCCGTGAGTTCCCAATGGGTTCCTCACTGGGCACCCAATGAGTTCCCAATGGGTTCCTCAATGGGTTCCCAATGGATTCCCCAATGGGTTCCTCAAAGAGTTCCCAATGGGTTCCTCAAAGAGTTCCCAATGGGTTCCTCAATCGGTTCCCAGTGGGTTCCTCAGTGGGTTCCTCAAAGAGCTCAATTGGGAGCCCATTGGGAACCCATTAGGAGCTCATTAGGGAACCCATTAGGAGCTCATTAGGGAACCCATTGAGGACTTAATTGGTAACCCATTGGGAACTTATTGAGGAACCCATTGGGAATCCATTAGGGAACCCATTGGGAACTCATTGGGAACCCATTGGGAACTCATTGAGGACCCATTGGGGACTCATTAGGGAACCCATTGAGGAACCCATTGAAAACCCATTGAGGAACCCAATGGGGACTCATTGGGTGCTCATTGAGGAACCTATTGGAAACTTATGGGAATCTCTTTGAGGAACCCATTGGGAACTCATTGGGAGCCCATTGGGAACCTATTGAGGAACCATTGGGGACTCATTAGGGAACCCATTGGGGACTCATTGGGTGCCCATTGGGAACCCATTGAGGAACCCATTGGGAACCCATTGAGGAACCCATTGGGAACTCATTGAGGAACCCAATGGGGACTCATTGAGTGCCCATTGGGAGCTCATTAGGGAACCCTTAGGGACTCAATTGGGAACCCATTGAGGAACCCATTGGGAGCCCATTGGGGAACCATTGGGTGCCCATTGGGAACTCATTAGGGAACCCTTGGGGACTTAATTGGGAGCCCATTAGGGACTCATTAGGGAACCCTTGGGGACTTAATTGGGAGCCCATTGGGGAACCATTGGGAACTCATTGAGGAACTCATTGGGAACCCACTGAGAACCCATTGGGGAACTCATTGGGAACTCAATGAGGACCCATTGAGGAACCCATTGGGGAACCCATAGGGAGCTCTTTGGGGAACTCATTGGGAACTCATTGGGAACCAATTGGGATCCCATTAGGAGCTCATTGGGGAACCCATTGGGAGCTCATTGGGGAACCCAATGGGAACTCACTGGGAACCAATTGGGACCCCATTTGGAGCCCATTGGGGAACCCGTTGGGAACGCATTGGGGAACCCATAGGGAACTCATTGGGAACCAGTTGGGACCCCATTGGGGACCCCATTGGGGAACCCATTGGGAGCTCTTTGGGGAACCCATTGGGAACTCATTGGGAACCAGTTGGGACCCCATTTGAAGCTCATTGGGGACCCCATTGGGGACCCCATTGGGAGCTCACTGGGGAACTTGTTGGGAACCCATTGGGGAACCCATTGGGAACTCATTGGGAACCAGTTGGGACCCCATTAGGAGCTCATTGGGGAACCCGTTGGGAACCCATTGGGGAACCCATTGGGAACTCTTTGGGGAACTCATTGGGAACTCATTGGGAACCCGTTGGGAACCCATTGGGAACTCCTTGGGAACCAATGGGACCCCATTGGGGAACCCATTGGGAACTCTGTGGGAACCCATTGAGAAACCCTTTGCAAACTCATTGGGAACCCATTGGAGAACCTGTTGGGACCCCATTGGGAGCTCATTGGGGGACCCATTGGGAACTCATTGGGAACCAGTTGGGATCCCATTTGGAGCTCATTGGGGAACCCATTGGGAACTCCTTGGGAACCCATTGGGATCCCTTTGGGACACCCATTGGGGAACCCATTGGAAGCGGCCCCAAACCCACAGTGGCCCACATCCTCTTCCCACCAGGGCCGGTGGTTGTGCACAGACGTCCCCTTTGTCCCAAGGTGGGGGTCAGGACCCCCATCTGGGCCCACGGCCCCAATTCCGTGCGTGGGTTTGGGGTCTCAGAGCATTTGGGGCGCTCTGAAAGCATTGGGGGTTTTGGAGGGGGGTCCCCATTCCTTGTGGAGGCGCAGTGGGGACATCGCTGTGTCGTTGTCACCCCCCCCCCCGTGGGAGAGACCCCCAAATAGAGGGGGAGACAACCTGAGGGGGGGGGGTGGAAGTCCCCAAAAATAGAGGGGGGGCTTCTGGAAGAGTGCCCCAAAATAGAGGGGGGGGCACTCCTTGGAAAGGGATGAAACACCTCAAAAATTGGGGGGGGGGGGGTCCCCAAAAGAGGGGCGTCTCAGCAGCAGAAGGAGGGGCGGTCCCCAAAGGGCCCCCCGCGATGCGTAGAAGTTGGGGGGGCCGTTGGGGGGGCCGGGGGGGTCCACCGTTGCAATGCTCGTTAACGGTGCTGGGCCGTGTGCAGCCTTCATTAATTAGGGCAAAGCAATCAGAGCCGTAGTGTGGGCCTAACGAGCCCCCCCCCCACCCCCATTCATTCCAGTGGGGCTGTGGGTTGGGGGCAGCTCTGCCGCTGTGCCCCATGGGGACGGCCCTGAGCACCCCATCCCCAATGTCCCCATAGGGCACCCTGTCCCCATAGGGCACCCCGTCCCCAATGTCCCCATTGGGCACTATGTCCCCATAGGGCACCCTGTCCCCAGTGTCCCCATAGGGCACTCCATCCCCACTGTCCCCATAGGGGTCCATGTCCCCATAGGACGCAGTGTCCCCATAGGACACCCAGTCCCCAGTGTCTCCATAGGGCACTATTTCCCCAGTATCCCCATAGGGCACCCCATCCCCACTGTCCCCATAGGGGTCCATATCCCCATAGGACGCAGTGTCCCCATAGGGCACCATGTCCCTAATGTCCCCATAGGACACCCCATCCCCACTGTCCCCATAGGGGTCCATATCCCCATAGGACGCAGTGTCCCCATAGGGCACCCCATCCCCACTGTCCCCATAGGGGTCCATGTCCCCATAGGATGCAGTGTCCCCATAGGGCACTATGTCCCCAATATCCCCATAGGGCACCCTGTCCCCACTGTCCCCATAGGGCACCACATCTCCCAAGGACCCCACACCTCCCAGTGCCCCCCAGGGACCCCATGTCCCCCACCGTCCCCCAAAGACCCCACATCCCTGCTGTCCCCTAAAGACCCCACGTCCCCAAAGAAGGACACGGTGTCCCCATGGCAGTGTGTCCCTGCGAGGGGGCTGCGTCCCCACTGCGTCCCCCAAAGCCACTGTGACCTCCACTACCCCCCCCCCCCCCCCAGGGGGCATCGGTGCGCCCCCAGTGCCCCCTGAGGACCCCCCATCCCCATGGTGACCCCAAGGCCACCAAATCACCTGAGTGCCCCCAGGACCACCGTGTTCCCATAGTGTCCCCATAGTGCCCCCAGGGCCACCAAACCCCCCCAGCTGCCCCCCAACCCCCCCCATCCCCCCATACTCCCACACCCCCAAGACCACCAAACCCCCCCAGCTGCCCCCAACCCCCCCCATCCCCCCACACCCCCAAGGCCTCCAAACCCCCCCATGGCCTCCCTGTCCCCATAGTGCCCCCAGGGCCACCAACCCCCTCCGGCTGCCCCCAACCACCCCCTCTCGCCCCCCAGGGCCTCCCTGCCCCCATAGTGCCCCCAGGGCCACCAAACCCCCCCAGGGCCCCCCTGTCCCCATAGTGCCCCCAGGGCCACTCCATCCCCCCACACCCCCAAGGCCTCCAAACCCCCCTGGGTGCCCCCAACCCACCCCACCCCCCCACATCCCCAAGGCCTCCAAACCCCCCCAGGGCCTCCCTATCCCCATAGTGCCCCCAGGGCCACCAAACCCCCCCGGCTGCCCCCAACCCCACTCCATCCCCCCACACCCCCAGGGCCACCAAACCCCCCCAGGGCCTCCTTGTCCCCATAGTGCCCCCAGGGCCTCCAGACCCCCCCATCCCCCCACACCCCCAAGGCCTCCAAACCCCCCCAGGGCCTCCCTGTCCCCATAATGCCCCCAAGGCCTCCAAACCCCCCCGGCTGCCCCCAACCCCCCCCATCCCCCCACACCCCCAAGACCACCAAACCCCCCCCAGGGCCTCCCTGTCCCCACGGTGACCCCAAAGCCACCAAACCCCCCCCGGGTGCCCCCCAACCCCCCCCATCCCCCCATCCCCCCACACCCCCAGGGCCACCAAACCCCCCCAGGACCTCCCTGTCCCCATAGTGCCCCCAGGGCCACCAAACCCCCCCAGCTGCCCCCCAACCCTCCCCATCCCCCCATCCCCCCACACCCCCAGGGCCATCAAACCCCCCCAGGGCCTCCCTGTCCCCATAGTGCCCCCAGGACCACCAAACGCCCCCCAGGGCCCCCCTGTCCCCATAGTGCCCCCAAGGCCTCCAAACCCCCCCCGGCTGCCCCCAACCCCCCCCATCCCCCCACACCCCCAAGACCACCAAACCCCCCCCAGGGCCTCCCTGTCCCCACGGTGACCCCAAAGCCACCAAACCCCCCCCGGGTGCCCCCCAACCCCCCCCATCCCCCCACACCCCCAGGGCCACCAAACCCCCCCAGGGCCTCCCTGTCCCCATGGTGACCCCAAAGCCACCAAACCCCCTTTGGCTGCCACCAACCCCCCCCATCCCCCACACCCCCAAAGCCTCCAAACCCCCCTGGGTGCCCCCAACCCCCCCCATTCCCCCACACCCCCAAGGCCTCCAAACCCCCCTGGGTGCCCCCAACCCACCCCAACCCCCCCTTCTCCCCCCCCAGGGCCCCCCTGTCCCCATAGTGCCCCCAGGGCCACTCCATCCCCCCACACCCCCAAGGCCTCCAAACCCCCCTGGGTGCCCCCAACCCACCCCAACCCCCCCTTCTCCCCCCCCAGGGCCCCCCTGTCCCCATAGTGCCCCCAGGGCCACTCCATCCCCCCACACCCCCAAGGCCTCCAAACCCCCCTGGGTGCCCCCAACCCACCCCAACCCCCGCTGTCCCCCCACTGCCGTCCCCGCAGCGCATGGATTTGGACCGGCGGCGCGAGGAGGCGCGGAACCCGAAGCGCAAACCGCGTCTGATGGAGGAGGACGAACTGCCGTCGTGGATCATCAAAGACGACGCGGAGGTGGAGCGGCTGACCTGCGAGGAGGAGGAGGAGAAGATGTTCGGCCGCGGCTCCCGGCACCGCAAGGAGGTGGACTACAGCGACTCCCTCACCGAGAAGCAGTGGCTCAAGGTGCGCCGCGGCCCCAAATGGCACCCCGACCCCATTAAGGGCACCCCGACCCCATTAAGGGCACCCCAACCCCATTAAGGGCACCACGACCCCAAATGGCACCGCGGCCCCATTAAGGGCACCACAACCCCAAATGGCACCCCGACCCCAAATGGCACCGCGGCCCCATTAAGGGCACCCCGACCCCAAATGGCACCGCGGCCCCATTAAGGGCACCACGACCCCAAATGGCACCCCGACCCCAAATGGCACCGCGGCCCCATTAAGGGCACCCCGACCCCAAATGGCACCGCGGCCCCATTAAGGGCACCCCGACCCCAAATGGCACCGCGGCCCCATTAAGGGCACCACAACCCCAAATGGCACCCCGACCCCAAATGGCACCGCGGCCCCATTAAGGGCACCACGACCCCAAATGGCACCCCGACCCCAAATGGCACCCCGACCCCATTAAGGGCACCCCAACCCCAAATGGCACCGCGGCCCCATTAAGGGCACCACAACCCCAAATGGCACCCCGACCCCAAATGGCACCGCAGCCCCATTAAGGGCACCACAACCCCAAATGGCACCCCGACCCCAAATGGCACCGCGGCCCCATTAAGGGCACCCCGACCCCAAATGGCACCGCGGCCCCATTAAGGGCACCACGACCCCAAATGGCACCGCGGCCCCAAATGGCACCATGACCCCAAATGGCACCGCGACCCCATTAAGGGCACCACGACCCCATTAAGGGCACCCCGACCCCAAATGGCACCGCGGCCCCATTAAGGGCACCCCGACCCCAAATGGCACCGCGGCCCCAAATGGAAGGGAACCCTGACCCCAAATGGCACCACGACCCCAAATGGCACCGCGGCCCCATTAAGGGCACCACAACCCCAAATGGCACCGCAGCCCCATTAAGGGCACCCCGACCCCAAATGGCACCGCGGCCCCATTAAGGGCACCCCGACCACAAATGGCACCGCAGCCCCATTAAGGGCACCACAACCCCAAATGGCACCCCGACCCCAAATGGCACCGCGGCCCCATTAAGGGCACCCCGACCCCAAATGGCACCGCGACCCCATTAAGGGCACCACAACCCCAAATGGCACCGCGGCCCCAAATGGCACCATGACCCCAAATGGCACCGCGACCCCATTAAGGGCACCACGACCCCATTAAGGGCACCGCGACCCCAAATGGCACCGCGACCCCATTAAGGGCACCCCAACCCCAAATGGCACCGCGACCCCGTTAAGGGAACCCCGACCCCAAATGGCACCGCGACCCCATTAAGGGCACCACAACCCCAAATGGCACCATGACCCCAAATGGAAGGAACCCTGACCCCAAATGGCACCGCGACCCCAAATGGCACCGCGGCCCCAAAGGGAACCCCGGCCCCATTAAGGGCACCCTGACCCCAAATGGCACCACGTCCCCCACGGACGCCATGTCCCCAACGTCCCCATCTCCTCTCCTCGCACCTCCTCCCCCCCCACTCCCCCCCCATCCCATCCCATCCTCTCTCCTCCCCCCCATCCCCTCCTCCCCCACTCCCCTTCCCCCCCATCCCCTGTCCTCCCCCCCATCCCCCCATCCCCTCTTCTCCCTCCATCCCCTCCTCCCCCCATTCCCCCATCCCATCCCCTCTCCTCCCCCCATTCCCCCATCCCATCCCCTCTCCTCCCCCCATCCCCCCCATCCCACCCCATCCCCTCCTCCCCCCATTCCCCCATCCCCTCTTCTCCCTCCATCCCCTCTTCTCCCCCCTCATCCGCCCCCCCATCCCCCCCATCCCATCCCCTCTCCTCCCCCCATTCCCCCTCCCCCCATCCCCTGTCCTCCCCCCATCCCATCCCATCCCATCCCATCCCCTCTCCTCCCCCCATTCCCCCCCCATCCCATCCCCTCCCCCCTCCCCCCCATCCCCTCTCTTCCCCCCTTTCCTCCTCCCCCCATCCCCTCCTCCCCCCCATCCCCCCCATCTCATCCCCTCTCCTCCCCCCATCCCCTCTTCTCCCCCCATCCCCTCTCCTCCCCCCATTCCCCCCCCCATCCCATCCCATCCCCTCTCCTCCCCCCATCTCCCCTCACCTCCCATCCCCTCCTCCCCCCATTCCCCTCTCCTCCCCCCATTCCCCCCCCATCCCATCCCCTCCTCCCCCCATCCCCTCCTCCCCCCATTCCCCCCCCATCCCATCCTCCCCCCCCCATCCCCTCTCCTCCCCCCATCCCCCCCATCCCACCCCATCCCCTCCTCCCCCCATTCCCCCTCCCCCCATCCCCTCTCCTCCCCCCACTCCCCCTCCCCCCCATCCCCTGTCCTCCCCCCATCCCATCCCATGCCCTCTCCTCCCCCCATCCCGTCCTCCCCCCATCCCCTCCTCCCCCCATTCCCCCCCCATCCCATCCCATCCCATCCCCTCTCCTCCCCCCATCCCCTCCTCCCCCCATTCCCCCCCCATCCCATCCCATCCCATCCCCTCTCCTCCCCCCATTCCCCCCCCCCCCCCCATCCCATCCCCTCTCTTCCCCCCCCCCCCCCCCCCCCCGTAGGCCATCGAGGAGGGCACCCTGGAGGAGATAGAGGAGGAGGTGCGCCAGAAGAAGTCCTCCCGGAAGCGGAAGCGCGACGCCGAGGGCCCCCCCGCCGCCCCCCCCGCCAGCACCCGCAGCCGGGAGAAGGACGAGGACAGCAAGAAGCAGAAGAAGCGCGGGCGGCCCCCGGCTGAGAAGCTCTCCCCGAACCCCCCCAACCTGACCAAGAAGATGAAGAAGATCGTGGACGCCGTCATTAAGTACAAGGACAGGTAAGGGCTGCCCCGAGGAGATAGTGGGGGGGGTGGGGGGGATGTGGGGTGGGGGGGGTGTGGGGGGGGTGGGGGGGAGTGAGTGGGAGGGGATGGGGTGGGATTGAGTGGGATGGGGTGGGGTGGGATTGAGTGGGGTGAGGGGGGATTGAGTGGGTGGGATGGGGTGGAGGGGATGGGGTGGGATTGAGTGGGGTGGGATTGAGTGGGATGGGATGGGATGGGGTGGGGTGGGATTGAGTGGGGTGGGATTGAGTGGGGTGGGAGTGAGTGGGGTGGGATGGGGTGAAGGGGATGGGGTGGGATTGAGTGGGGTGGGATTGAGTGGGATGGGGTGGGGTGGAGGGGAGGGGATGGGGTGGGATGGGGTGGAGGGGAGGGGATGGGGTGGGATTGAGTGGGGTGGGATTGAGTGGGGTGGGATGGGATGGGGAAGGGGAAGGGTTGGGGTGGGGTGAGATGGGACAGGATGGGATGGGATTGAGTGGGGTGGGATGGGATGGGATGAGATTGGGATGGGATTGAGTGGAGTAGGATGGGCTAAAATGGGATGGGGTGGGATGGGATGGAATGGGGTGGGGTGGGGTGGGATTGAGTGGAGTAGGATGGGATGGGAATGGGATGGGGTTGGGTGGGGTGGGGTGAGATGGGATGAGATGAGATTGGGATGGGATTAAGTGCAGCAGGATGGGCTAAGATGGGGTGGGGTGGGATGAGATGGGAATGGGATGGGATGGGATGAGATGGGATGAAATGGGACAGGATGGGATGGGATGGGATGGGATGGGATGGGATGGGATGGGATGGGATGGGATGGGATGGGATGGAGCAGGATGGGATGGGATGGGATGGGGGTGGAGATGGGATGGGGATGGAATGGGATGGAAGAGGATGGGATGGAAGAGAATGGGATGGGGTGGGATTGGTTGGGATGGGGATGGGATGGGATGGAACAGGATGGGATGGGATGGGATTGATTGGGATGGGATGGGAGAGGATGGGATGGGATGGGATTGGTTGGGATGGGGATGGAAGAGGATGGGATGGGATGGGGATGGGATGGGTTGGAAGAGGATGGGATGGGGATGGGATGGGATGGGACAGGATGATGGGATGGGATGGGACGGGACGGGATGGGACGGGACGGGATGGGATGGGATGGGATGGGATGGAAGAGCACAGGGCAGGGCAGGACACGGCGGTGCCGCTCCGCCGCCCGCCTGCGACGCGCCGCCCCTTTGCCTTACAGCAGCAGTGGACGGCAGCTGAGCGAGGTGTTCATCCAGCTGCCCTCCCGCAAGGAGCTGCCCGAGTACTACGAGCTCATCCGCAAGCCCGTGGACTTCAAGAAGATTAAGGTAAGGCTTCCCAACGGAGCCCACCGCCCGGCTCCGCAGCCCTGCCGGGACCCCACCTGTCGGGACCCGACCTGTCAGGACCTGACCTGTCAGGATCCGACCTGTCAGGACCCGACTTGTCGGGACCCAACCTGCAGGGACCTGACCTGTCAGGACCCAACCTGTCAGGACCCGACCTGTCAGGACCCAACCTGTCAGGACCCGATCTGCCGGGACCCGACCTGTCAGGACCCGACCTGTCAGGACCCAACCTGCCAGGACCCGACCTGTCAGGATCTGACCTGTCAGGACCCGACCTGTCAGGATCCGACCTGTCGGGACCCGACTTGTCGGGACCCAACCTGCAGGGACCTGACCTGTCAGGACCCGACCTGCCAGGACCCAACCTGTCAGGATCCGACCTGTCAGGATCGGACCTGTCAGGACCCGACCTGTCGGGACCCAACCTGTCAGGACCCAACCTGTCAGGATCCAACCTGTCAGGACCCGACCTGTCAGGACCCGACCTGTCAGGATCCAACCTGTCAGGACCCGACCTGTCAGGACCCGACCTGTCAGGATCCGACCTGTCAGGACCCGACCTGTCAGGACCCGACCTGTCAGGATCCGACCTGTCAGGACCTGACCTGCCAGGACCCGACCTGTCAGGATCCGACCTGTCAGGACCCGACCTGTCGGGACCCAACCTGTCAGGACCCGACCTGTCGGGACCCGACCTGTCAGGACCCGACCTGCCAGGACCTGACCTGCCAGGACCTGACCCGCGTGGGTTTCCCCTGCAGGAGCGCATCCGCAACCACAAATACCGCAGCCTGAACGACCTGGAGAAGGACGTGATGCTGCTGTGCCAGAACGCGCAGACCTTCAACCTGGAGGGGTCGCTGGTCAGCAGCCGCGGATACGGGGGGGTCATAGGGCTTCGGGGTCGTAGGGGTGGGGTTGTGGGGGTGGGGGTTGTAAGGATGTGGGGTCATAGGGGTTGGGGGTCATAGGAATGTGGGGTCGTAGGGGTGTGGGGTCGTAGGGGTGGGGGGTCTTAGGGCTTCAGAGTTGTAGGGGTGTGGGGTTGTAGGGGTGTGGGGTCGTAAGGGTGTGGGGTCAGAGGGGTGTGGGGTCGGAGGGGTGGGGGGTCAGAGGGGTGGGGAGTTTTAGGGCTTTGGGGTCGTAGGGGTGGGGGGTCGTAGGGATGTGGGGTTGTAAGGGTGGGGGGTGGTAGGGGTGGGGGGCGTAAGGATGTGGGGTCGTAGGGGTGGGGGGTCGTAGGGGTGGGGGGTCGGAGGGGTGGGGGGTCAGAGGGGTGGGGGGTGGTAGGGATGGGGGGCGTAAGGATGTGGGGTCGTAGGGGTGGGGGGTCGTAAGGGTGTGGGGTCGGAGGGGTGTGGGGTCAGAGGGGTGGGGGGGTCTTAGGGCTTTGGAGTTGTAGGGGTGTGGGGTTGTAGGGGTGTGGGGTCGTAAGGGTGTGGGGTCGGAGGGGTGTGGGGTCGGAGGGGTGTGGGGTCAGAGGGGTGGGGGGTCAGAGGGGTGGGGAGTTTTAGGGCTTTGGGGTCGTAGGGGTGTGGGGTCGTAGGGATGTGGGGTTGTAAGGGTGGGGGGTGGTAGGGGTGGGGGGCGTAAGGATGTGGGGTCGTAGGGGTGGGGGGTGGTAGGGGTGGGGGGTTGGAGGGGTGGGGGGTTGGAGGGGTGGAGTCATAGGGGTTTGGGGTCGTAGAGGTAGGGGGTTATAGGAGTTTGGGGTCGTCGGGGTGTGGGGTCATAGGGGTGTGGGATTGGGATCATATAGCTGTAGGATCATAGAGCTGTGGGAATGGGATCACAGAGCTGTGGGGTCGTAGAGCTGTGGGGTCACAGCTGTAGGATCATAGAGCTGTGGGATTGGGATCACAGTTGTGGGGTCATTGAACTGTGAGGTCAATAGAGCTGTGGGAGTGGGATCAGAGCTGTGGGAGTGGGATCAGAGCTGTGGGGTCGCAGAGCTGTGGGGTCGCAGAGCTGTGGGGTCGGGATTACAGCTGTGGGGTCGCAGAGCTGTGAGGTCGCAGAGCTGTGGGATTGGGATCAGAGCTGTGGGGTCGCAGAGCTGTGGGGTCGCAGAGCTGTGGGGTCGGGATTACAGCTGTGGGGTCGCAGAGCTGTGGGGTCGCAGAGCTGTGGGATTGGGATCAGAGCTGTGGGGTCGCAGAGCTGTGGGGTCGGGATTACAGCTGTGGGGTCGCAGAGCTGTGGGGTCGCAGAGCTGTGGGGTCGGGATTACAGCTGTGGGGTCGCAGAGCTGTGAGGTCGCAGAGCTGTGGGATTGGGATCAGAGCTGTGGGGTCACAGAGCTGTGGGGTCGGGATTACAGCTGTGGGGTCGCAGAGCTGTGGGGTCGCAGAGCTGTGGGGTCGCAGAGCTGTGGGGTCGGGATTACAGCTGTGGGGTCGCAGAGCTGTGAGGTCGCAGAGCTGTGGGATTGGGATCAGAGCTGTGGGGTCGCAGAGCTGTGGGGTCGCAGAGCTGTGGGGTCGGGATTACAGCTGTGGGGTCGCAGAGCTGTGGGGTCGCAGAGCTGTGGGGTCGCAGAGCTGTGGGATCACAGAGCTGTGGAATCACAGAGCTGTGGGATTGGGATCAGAGCTGTGGGGTCGCAGAGCTGTGGGGTCGCAGAGCTGTGGGATTGGGCTGGGATGAGGGTCTGTGTTGGGGTCCCGCGCCCCTCCTCACCCCGCTGCCCCCGCAGATCTACGAGGACTCCATCGTGCTGCAGTCGGTGTTCACCAGCGTGAGGCAGAAGATCGAGAAGGAGGAGGAGAGCGAAGGGGAGGACAGCGAGGAGGAGGAGGAGGGCGAGGAGGAAGGCTCGGAGTCCGAGGGTGAGCGCTGCGTGCGGGGTGGGGGGGGGGCGGTGGGGGGGTGGTGGTCAGGGGGGTGATGGGGGAGTGGGGGGGGGGGGGAGAGGTGGGGGAGGGGGGGGGGAATGGGGGGGTGGTGATGGGGGGGTGGTGATGGTGGTAGGGGGGTGATGGGGGGGTGCTGGTGGGGGGGGTGATGGGGGGGGGGTGATGGGGGGGTGGTGGTCAGGGGGGCGATGGGGGGTGGGGGGGGGGAGAGGTGGTGGTGGGGGGGGAATGGGGGGGTGGTGGTGGGGGGGGTGGTGGGGAGGTGGTGGTATGGGGGGATGATGGGGGGGTGGTGGTCGGGGGGGGTGGGGGGGCGATGGGGGAGTGGTGGGGGAGGGGTTGACGGGGGGTGGTGATGGTGGAGGGGGTGATGGTGGTGGGGGGGGGTGATGGGGGGGGTGGTGGTGGGGGGGAGAGGTGGTGGGGGGGGGGTGGGGGGAGGTGATGGGGGGGTGGTGGTATGGGGGGGTGATGGTGGTGGGGAGGGGTGGTGGGGGGGGTGATGGGGGGTGGTGGTGGGGGGGTGGTGATGGTGGGGGGGGGTAGGGGGGAGGTGATGGGGTGGTGGTGATGGTGGGGTGATGGGGGGTGGTGGTGTGGGGGGGGAGGTGGGGGGGTTGATGGCGGTGGGGGGGGTGATGATGGTGGGATGGGGGGGTGTAGGTGGTGGTGGGGGTGATGGTGTTGGGGGACTGTGATGGTGGTGGGGTGGGGGGTGGTGGTGGGGGGGGGTTTTGATGGTGATGGTGGGGGGCGGTGTGGTGGGGGGGGGTGATGGTGGTGGGGTGGGGGGTGTGATGGTGATGGTGGGGGGCGGTGTGGTGGTGGGGGGGTGGTGGTGTTGATGATGGTGGTGGGGGAGGGGGTGATGGTGCGGGGGGGTGTTCTGCGTGGCCGTGGACCCCACAGATGCCAGCGCTGCCCCCCTCCCTCCCCCCATCTCCCCCCCCCATGTCCCCCCCCAGCTCGCTCGGTGAAGGTGAAGATCAAACTGGGCCGGAAGGAGAAGGCTCAGGAGCGGCTGAAGGGGCGGCGCCGGGCGAGCCGCGGCTCCCGGGCCAAACCCGTGGTGAGCGACGACGACAGCGACGAGGAGCAGGAAGAGGTGATCCGCCCCCTCCGGGCCCCCTCCTTCACGGCGCCCCCAAACTCCTTCCACGTCAGCCCCCCATCCCCTCTCCTTCTGCCCCCCTCCCCCCCCCCCCCCCCAGACCCATTTCCTCCTCCTCCTTCCCCTCCTTCCTGCTCCTAAACGCCTTCCTTCTGCCCCCCAACCCTTCTCCTTCTGCCCCCCAACCCTTCTTCTTCCCATCCCCAACCCTTCTCCTTTTGTTCTCCCAACCCTTTTCCCCCCCATCCCCTCTCCTTCTGCCCCCCCCAGACCCATTTCCTCCTCCTCCTTCCCCTCCTCCCTGCTCCTAAACCCCCTTCCTTCCCCCCCCAACCCTTCTCCTTCTGCCCCCCAACCCTTCTCCTTCCCATCCCCAACCCTTCTCCTTTTGCCCCCCAACCCTTTTCTTTCCCCCCCAAACCCTTTTCCTTCCCCCCCAACCCTTCTCCTTTTGCCCCCCCAACCCTTTCCCCCCCATCCCCTCTCCTTCTGCCCCCCCCAGACCCATTTCCTCCTCCTCCTTCCCCTCCTTCCTGCTCCTAAACGCCTTCCTTCCCCCCCAACCCTTCTCCTTCTGCCCCCCAACCCTTCTTCTTCCCATCCCCAACCCTTCTCCTTTTGCCCTCCCAACCCTTTTCCCCCCATCGCCTCTCCTTCTGCCCCCCCAGACCCATTTCCTCCTCCTTCCCCTCCTTCCTGCTCCTGAAACCCTTTTCCTCCCCCCCCCAGCCCTTCTCCTTCTGCCCCCCAGCCCTTCTCCTTCTGCCCCCCAACCCTTCTCCTTCCCCCCCCCAAACCCTTCTCCTTCTGCCCCCAACCCTTCTCCTTCCCACCCCCAACCCTTCTGCCCCCCAACCCTTCTCCTTCTCCCCTTTTCCCTTCTTCTTCCCCCAACCCCATTCCCTCTCCCCTTCTCCCCCCACACCCCTCTGCAGTCCCCCCAGTCCCTCCCCCCCCCCCCCCCATCCCAGTCCCAATCTCAACCCCAGCCCCCCACTCCGTACCCCCTCGAGGACCCCTCCCTCAATCCCGGCGCTGGATTCCTCCTCCCTCAATTCCGACCCCAATATCCCATTCCCGACCCCAATTCCAGTACCTCCCCTCCCCCCCCTGACGCCCCTCCTTATGCCCGCAGGAGCGCTCCGGCAGCGGCACGGAGGAGGACTGACGGAGCCGCGGCCGCTGGGGGGCGCTGTGGGCGCTGCGGGGCGGCGGTGGGCGGCGGCGGTGGCGGCGCTTCCGGTGCTCTCTGTGTGCCGCGCTGCGCCCGCGGCGGTCGATGTCACTGGATCTGATCAGTAATAAATTAATGAGCGGTAATGAGCGCCGTGTGAGCTGCGGCACTGCGTCGGAGGGAGGGGGGAAGTGGGGGGGGGGGGGGTCGTTAGCAGAGCGCTGACTTAATGAGTGGTGATTAATTGAGGAGAGACTCTGTGAGGGGTCGTTAAGTGAGCAAAGACTCGACGAGTAGCAATTAATTGAGCAGAGACTCATCAAGAGGTCATTAACCGGGCAGGGGCGCAACGAGTGGTGATTAATTGAGCAGAGATTCCATGAGGGGTCATTAATCGGGCAGAGACTCAACGAGCGGTTAATGAAACGGACTCAATGAGCGGCAATTGATTAAGCAGAGATCCAACACGAGGTGATTAATTGGGCGAAGGCTCAACGAGCGGCAATTAATTGGGCTGAGGCTCAGCGAGGGGTCGTTAATTGGGCAGAGGCTCAATGAGGGGTCGTTAATTGGGCAGAGGCTCAACAGGAGGTGATGAATTGAACAAACACTCAGCGAGTGAATATTGGAGGAGCAGAGATTGATGAGCGGTGATCAACGGAGAGGCGATTAATGAGCAGCGCTGCATTCATTCATTCATTCTTTCGTTCATTCATTCAGCGGAGCGGCGCCTTCCGCCCGGGGGGCGTGGCCAGCGAGGGGGCGTGGCCAGAGGAGTAGGCGTGGCCTTCGTTGTGGGCGTGGCCTGGGCGGAGCTGAAGGCGTGGCCAGCGCTGGGGG
The DNA here is from genome assembly GCF_016699485.2 of Gallus gallus. NCBI lineage: Eukaryota > Metazoa > Chordata > Aves > Galliformes > Phasianidae > Gallus > Gallus gallus. The sequence continues at coordinate 353,644 of NC_052569.1, read as the reverse complement.
CGTGACCAGAGGAGTAGGCGGGGGCCTTCGTTGTGGGCGTGGCCTGGGCGGAACTGAAGGCGTGGCCAGAGCTGAGGGGCGGGGCCTGAGCAATGTGGGGGCGTG